>NW_024424897.1:6484480-6517060 GCF_017311325.1 Ursus maritimus | reverse complement strand
GGGGGGGGGGGGGGGGGGGGGCAGGCACTCCATGGCTCCGGCCCTACCTGGAGCTGCCCAGCTGTTTGCTGAAAACACGAAATATCCGTACTTACCCTTCTCCAGTTACATCCCTGCTTGCTTAAAGACAAAGCAGATTAAATCATTCCTGCCGCCCCAGGCTCCAAACCAAATATCGGACGCAGATTTATTAGCATCATGAAGCCCAGGTTGATTTATGTGACAGTCTGGAGGCACACAGCGGTGCAGTCGGGCGGCTGCACTCCCTCCTCCGAGCCCGGCAGCCCCAGGCCTGGAGAGACCGAATCGTGGCCGTGTCGCTGACGGGAAGCCAGGGTACTCACACTGGGCTCCTCTGCTCCTCGGCGTTCACCTGCTGTCTGACCACCTGGAGGTCAGGTGGGGTCGCCTTCCTCTCTACTGCTGATAGCCAGGGGGGCTTAGGACAAGGGGGAGAGGACGCCAGCAGCTAGACAGACCCCCGATGATGCCTGTTCACCGAGTGCATCAGACACCTTGGTTGCAAGTGCTTACGTCGGTGCGGCGAGGTGGGTGAGCCGGATCATGGTTTTCATGTTACAGATGGGCCCCTGGGGGTCAGTGGCAGGGAGGGCAGAGGAGGCCCGCCCGGCCCGGCCTGGGCACAAACGTCGCTGTGGAGGAGCACATGAACGCCACAGCCCCCACCTGGTGCCTTTCACCCAGACTGGCCCCAAGGGCAGCCCAGGCCAAGGGGGGCGTCCGCGGTCCCTTGGGCCACGGTGCCAATGGCTCCTGCCTGTTCCCTCACCTGAGGCCAGAGAGGTGGCTGCGGGCTTATGGACGGGGCAGATGGCAGGTGACAGGCTGGGAGGCACTGCTGAGTGGTGGAAGGTGGGCAGTGGGCACCTTGCCAGGCCCTTAGCGACACAGCTGTTCTCGCCACACGGGGGCCGGGAGCAGCCTCAGCAATAGGCAGACTAAAGTCAGAGCGGGGAAGGATGGGGGCTGCGCCCCACCTCAGAGGAATCCAGCCCCGGGGGGGTTGGGAGCCTGGCAGGGCCAGGCCCTCGGGCGTGTGACCACGCCTGTCTCCCCGTCTCCCCCTGTCTCGGCATGGAGTCGGATTCCCGGGCAGGGCTGACCCCACGCTGGCCACTGGCAGCCACTACAAAGCTGCTCTTCTGAAACCGAGATCCAGGACTGCAGGAGAGAGCTTTGCAAACTTTCTTCCCCGGGGCTGGGGTTCACGGTGTCGGTGGGAGAAAGGGAGAATAGCTTCCTGAGGGCCTGGTATGTGCCGGCATGGTGCTGGGGGCTTTCCGCATGAACCTTGGTGTAATTTGGGAATTGAGAATGTGGATCAAGAAGCCGGAGCTGCCCCTTGCAGGCGGCGAGCCTCCATGCTCGTCCCCCTCATTTGTAACATGGGGGCCACAGGGCCTGCACCGCTGACCGGTGGTGGGAACTTAGGTACTGAGCTTAGTGCCTGGCACAAAAGTGCTCAATAAAGCTATCACGTACTGACGCTCGGCTCTCTTGTCACTTGCCAGCCATAACTGCGCTTGTTGCTGCAGACCCGGGATTCACTGAAGACCCTGGTTTGGGTCGCTGGCACCTGCTGGTTGCATAGCCTCCTGAGGAATTGTCTTGTGGCAACTGCCCGCCCGAAGAAACGGGAAACTGGTCCGAGTTCTTCAGGGTCTAGAGGGCTTTGGGGGAGAAAGTGGTCTCTCTCTAGCTCCAGGAAACTTAAGAGCCAAACTGAGGCCCAGCTAGAGAGTTCTAGAGCCGGGACCGAAGCCCAAGTATCCTGACCGAGGCCATCATGCTCTCCCCTGGCTAAGCCCTGCGCCCCCTGCCCGCTCACAGGCCCCAGGAAAGAGGTGGTGTGGACGGTGAGCCTCCCAGGAAAGCCAGTCAAGGAAACAGCTACGCGGCAGCAGTGTGGGGCAGGAGTCCCTGCTGCTGAGACAGGTGGCCAAGGGCCTCCCTCCTCTTGTATCCCACCGAAAGAAAAAGCCAGCATCAGCGTCTGGTGTCTGGGTGCGCTCAGCTTGCTCTTTGCTACAGAGTCAGGCCCTTGTTTAGGATGACTGATTGTCTCTGGCCTCATGACACGGCTCCCTCCCCTCCCCTTCCAGGCCTTCTGCCCTCCTTGATGGTGCAGGGCCCTTCCCTGGTCCTCCCGTGGAGGTGCAGGGGGCACCACGGCTCTGAGCAGGAGGCCGGGGAGCCAGGCCAGGCAAGCCCTGAACCCGCAGGAGGCGTCCTCCCTGCCTCCACTTCCCACGGGGCTCACTTCTCCCCAGAATACATTCCTAGAGCAGGAACGACACAGCCAAGAGCCTGGCTCCAAAAGCAGGATCGGCCCCTCCTCGGAGCCAGTCAGCAGAAAGCTCAGCTCCACATTTGGCTTTTAATTATCTTTCCAGTTCTTGGTTATTAATGATCTTGGGCAGTGAGCAGAGAGCAGCCTGGATCTCAAGACTCCTCCCAGCTTACCTGCTGTAGCCTTCCACCCAGAGCTGCGCTCGGATTCAGGGAGCAGGAGGGGTCAGTCCAGGGGCTGGTAGCCAACACTTCACGCTCTCACCGCCTGTGGCTGCAGTCAAGGTCAACTCCCTCCAAGGGCACTGGCCTCGAGCACTCACCTGTGGCTGAGACCTGGATCCGTGCAAATCCATAGGGCAGAGGACATGACATTGCCTGCAATGGACTGGGGCCACCCATTCATGGCAGAGTCGGGCTCTCCAGCCAGGAACAGAGCAGTGTTAGAAACATTCCCCACTCCAGGGGCGCCTGGGTGGCGCAGTCGGTTAAGCGTCTCTTGGTTTAGGCTCAGGTCATGATCTCAGAGTCATGAGATCAAGCCCCGAGTCAGGCTCCGCACTCAGTGCAGAGTCTGCTGAAGTTTCTCTCTCTCTCTCTCAATAAATCTTATAACAACAACAACAAATTTCTCCCATTCCACCATTTCAGCTGCTCTCATGCCTAAAACTACACAAAAACCTTCAGCTTTCGTGGCTCTGCCCACAGTCATGGAGCGCTCGGAGCCCAGGAGCCCGCAGGAGCTGCGTGGGAGAGGGCACGGGCCACGGCTGCTCGCAGCGTCGGCCTTCAGCACTGCCCTCCCTGGCCTCCTTCCTGCTACACGGAGGTGCTTTCCGCCCTGCCTCCCCCAGCTTGTCAAGGACAGCGAGGCCTCCGGCTGTACGTGCTCACACTCAGACAGGGTCTGACGGCACCAATCACGCTGTGTTTGTGGAGTGAATGGGAGAACGAGGGCTCATTTGCTGTACAGTCATTGTGGGAGCGAAACACAACCACAGACGTGAAAGCACTGAAAATTGTGAAGCAAGAGCCATCCTTCTGGATGGTCCAGGACTGATGACATGTGACAGAGCCAGGAGGTGGGGCAGGGAGCCCAGAGGGACGATGAAGGACTGAGACATCCGGCAGGTTCTCTGACCTGGGGCTCTGACCCTCACGAGGAGCCCCCGCACCAGCGAGGCTGGGCCATGGCTGATCTCAGAAGCTGCCTGCGCCAGACTTCCAGAGCCGGCAGGCAGTTTGGAGCCCCACACATTCACCATGAGGAGAATACAGCCAGCCAGGGCCCAGGAGAGCCCGGGGGCACCCCACAGCAGACCTCCCTCTGCCGTTCCCATTGATACACTGTCAGGCTCCTTGGTGGGCCCTTGGCAAGGCAGGACACCCACAGCCCCCGGCTTGAGCCTCTCTTTTCAAGGAGATTGAAGGATGAGCTCCATCCGTCGCCACCCAAGCCCCCACGCTGAGCACATTTGTCACATCCGGCTCCAGGGTGGGTAGGAGCTGGCATTGAATACCAAGTGGCTGCTGCCACCCAGAGCCCGCCCTCGGCCTCATCTCCCAGATACTCCCCCAGAAGGAGCTGCTCACCTTCTCTAGGCAGAGGCCCTGCCTGGGATACCCCCAGCGTGCTCCTATTGCCTACAGGCTGTGACGTGCCCCCTCTAGGGATGCAGAATGAGGCAGCCAGGACCAGTGGGTTGTAAAAGATTTGTTTAATGCCCCAGTGCTTTGAGAAGAAACTCCAGACAGGGAGACCAAGGAGCGGGACAGCCCTGCCCCAACCCCGAGTTCCAGCCTCTATGCTCCCACACCAGGCCCCCAGCAGTCATGACTGAAATCTAGCTAACGGCAGGGCAGGGAGACTGCACTACTCCCGGTGACTCCAGGACAGGTGGGAAGGACTTTGCATAAGAGGACAGCAAGAGCCCACCCAGCCCACGCCGAGACCTGAGACTGCCGAGGTCACCGAACTGACCATGGAAGACGTCTGTCATTGGGGTCCCACAGCCAGGATTTCAAGGCAAAAGCCAGAAAAGCCCAAGTCACCTGCCCCCACTAACCCTGACAGCGCCAGGCAGAGAATCCAGCTGACCAGGAACCAGAGTCGCTGAGCCCTCACACTTCTGACTCCAAGCTGGAGATCCGCCTCCAGGTACAAGGTCCAGGGAAGCCATGTGACCCGCAGGCCACCCTGCTGACCTCTTCCAGCCCCGCACTGTCCCTGTAGCCTGTGCTCAGACCCAGGATCCTGCCCCTGTGCCCCGGACGCCCCCAGGCCCCAGTGAGCCAGGGACCGTGGCTGGCACAGGGGGGCAGAGGGGGGCAGACAGCCCCCCAGCAAAGCGGCAGGTGGGCGTGGGCGTGCAGGCAAGCGTGCTGTCTGTGTGGCCAGGCGGGGACCCTCGCCCACACGCCCTCCTGGCAGGCCTCCCGGTAGGACGGCAGCCACATGGATGGCACCTGCACCAAGCGCCTGCAGGCCGGGCGGCCACACCCCGCGGGCAGCGACCTGGGCCAGGCGAAGGCCTCGGCCACCGAGCTGGGCAGGGAAGCGTGGCGCGGGCGTGGGCACCGGGCCCAGGCCGCGCGCAGCAGGGCCTCCCGCCGAGCCAGCTGCTCCGGCCCGAGTAGCGGCAGGTCCTCCTGCTCCGGGGGCTCCGGGAAGAGCGGGAGGAAGGGGCGCCCCGACCTGTCGGCTCGAGGGAAGGAGCTGTAGTGACAGCGCTCGGGCGACAGGGGGCGCTCTGGGAGCGCGCGCCGCTCGGAGGCCGAGAGGTGCCGCCCGCCGTGCGCGGCCAGCACCTGCCGCCGCGCCTCCCGAGCGGGCCAGCCTGACACCCGGGAGACGTCGGGCAGCGGCGGCCTGGGCGTCGGGGGGCGGCCCGGGGGCTGCGGGACCCGGCGCCCCGGCGCGGCACGGCCCCCGCCTGGCGGTCCCCAGCCCGTGGGGCTGGGTTCGGGGGATGGGCCAGGAGATGGGCCGGGGGTGGGCGGCCGCAGGCCGGGGCAGGCGGGCGGCGGGGGCGCGCGGCGGCCGCTGCCCCAGCTCTCAATGGTGCGCGCGGCGCGGTCCAGGGAGCTGCTCACGCCCGCCGTGGTCACCATGTCGCGTGCCGCCTGCAGCATCTTGAGCACGCTGGCCTGGGCCGAGCCGGCGGTCAGGTCCGGGCTGGGCGGCCGCGCGGGGCTGGCCAGGCTCTGCACCCCGCTGAAGCAGCTGTAGATGCCCTGGGCAGCCGGGAGGAGACAGCCGTGAGCTGCCAGCTCCTCTCAGGGACCGCCCACCTCCCGGTCCAATCACCAGCCCGCGCGTCCCCACGTCCTAGGAAGCAACGAACATTTGTTCAGCGCCTCCTATGCGCCCGGCACTGTGCCACTGCGAGCGCAATTGCCCGGGATCGATCTGAGGCTCCAAGAGGCTCTCTTCCTAGAGGCGCACAGCTTGTCAATAGCAGTGAGGGTTGGAACCCGTCAGCCTGGCTCCGAAACACTGGCCCGCGTGCTGCAGGAGGGCTCTGCTTCTCCCCTGCTGTGCGCTGCCAGGTGGCCCCCAGTTCTTAAACCGGTAAACGGGGCCATGGCTAGCTCTGACTTAACTGGGTTGGTGCCCCTAAAGCTGGGGCCTGCCTGGGGTGGGGTGGCACCCACCCTGCTGAAGGCCAGCAGGAAGTCCAGCCGGGGCGTGCTGGGCACTGAGTGGCGCAGTTTCCAGTAGACCAGGTGCTCCCAGGCAAAGACCAGCAGGGCCAGCCCCATGGCTACAAGCAGCATGTAGAAGACGCCGGCCATGTTGTCGATATCCAGCTTGCTGCTCATCACCTCGTTCTTCTCGTTCTGGCAGATCCCCGACAGCCACACCGTCTCCAGCTTCTGTGTCTCCCCTGGCGAGGGGGGGGACAGCGGGGGACACACCTGGCTCAGGGAAGACCCTCCCAATGCTCACGCAAGCCTGGAGCGAGGCGGGGTCTGGAGCCAGGGTGCCACCCTCTTGCAGGGCCACACGGGGCTCTAGCCCGGCGGCGGAGGCGGGACTGGGGGGGAGGGGGTGTTAATGAGCAGGAAGAAAGGAAAGCAGAGTGGGGGCTGGGGTAGTCGAACCCAGCCTTTGACATGCGCACCCACCCCGTGCCCAGGAAGAGCTTGCTGACCGGGTGAATGTTATCGTTCACTTCTGGGCCAAACTTGGGGATCATCTCCATGCTAGGCACAGAGCTGGGCACACAGAGACAAGAGGCCTAGGGCCCTGAGGACACCCCAGCACCTTCATTGCTATCATTCTCATTCTGTGGTATTGAGGGAGAATCACAGTTTATCCTTCAGCGCTGCAGCCTCTGGGTTTGGGGGTAGGGCCAGCTGGGCTGCTTACACATGTGAGCCGCTGGTACCAAGGCAAGCCTGGGCCCCCGGATCTGGGACTGGGCAGGCCCTTGGCACTACCCTAGGTGATCTCAAGGTGGAAATGGTTGGGACAGGGGTCTAGAGAAAAAAAAGAGGATCTGAGCCTACCCCCGCAAAGCCCCACCGTGGGGCCTGAGCTTCCTCCTGTCTTCCTGCCCTTCAGGGACTCTCATGCAGTCCTATCTCCCACTCCCTCCTGGCAAGTCCACCTCTTCCCCAGGTCTTCATGCAGTCCCTCCAAAGACCCCCACCCATGGGCCCAGCTCTCACTCCCAGAGACGTCTTCCTGCGCACAGGCCCTGGGACTCCGAGAAGAGTAGTGGAGATGCTGGCCAGCCATCAGGCCAGTGTCCCCACCTCAGCTTCTATGGCCCACCCTGGGCCCCAGGCCCCCAGCAGCAGCACCCACCGTCCCCCAAGAACTGCAGGAGCGCCAAGTCTATGGCCCGCTTCCAGTGGGAGTCCTTCTGCATGGCGATGCCGTAGCCGGTGGTGGCAAAGACCTTGCCAGAGCCGATGGTGACCAGCTTGCAGCCCTCGTCCTTGCCCGCCATGTAGTTGAGGACAGCAGCGTCATAGATGAAGGCGTCCAGCTTCCTGGGGACAGGCCAGGGGGCATGTGAGATGGGGACACCAAACCTAGGGCCTGACAGGGATCTAGGCCCTATGAGCCCGCTGAGCACTGACCAGGAGGGATGGGTGGGCAGAGCCTTCTCTGGTTCTCCTGGGTCCCGGATGCAGAGCTCAGGGACCCCACCTACCCTCCTCTCAGAGGGACCAGGGAACTCTCTACCCTCAGAGGACACGCCCTCTCTGCCCAGCCCCTCCATGCCCCCAGGACCCTAAGAAGGTCCCACCACCACCTCAGGCCAAGACTGACCCCTCAGCCGCATTTCTGGGCCACAGTGGGCGTGCAGTTTTGCTTGAAACTTCGCTCTGCCCCAAGTCCTACAGGACACCCCAGCCTCAATGTCCCCACCTTGCGTGTCTCAGGAAGGGCCAGAGCTGAGGCTGGTCATCAGGGAGGCATGTGGGTAGAGAAGTCAGAGGGTAGGTGCAGAGCTGAAGACCCACCCCATCTTGAGGCTGCTGAGCGCGTCTTCCACCGAACGCTGGTTGAACTTGACCATGTGGGTGTGCATGTCTCGGTAGTTGCTGCGGATGTTCCGCTCTGTGCTGCCATTGGGCACCGTGCCAAAGCGGAAGGGCGGGTACTGATCTTGAGGCCGCTGGAACTGTGGGCAGAGAGCAGGCACCGTTCATGCCCCTCTGTCCAGCCTTGCAGGCACCGACACTCCCCGACCCTGTCCCCTGGGCCCAGCCCTGGGGTCTGCACTTGCGTGGTGAGGGCACAGGAGTCCAAGAGACTGTCCAGGTCACTCCTGTGTTTTACAAATGGTGACATTGAGGCCAGGTCAGGAAGAGACTTACCCAAGGCCACTCAGTCGGTTGACCTGAGCCCTCCTCCCCCTCCCCCGGTGCCCCAGCCTCTCCTCCCCAGGCTCCCCAGCTGCCTCCTGCTCCCTGCTCCATTTCAAATTCCTCTCCTGGGTCCCCCCGCTCTTGGCCCCCCTGCCCTCTGCCAGCTATGGCCCCAGGACCTTCTTATCACTGAGGCCAGACACAGTGTCGATGTACTGCTCCTGGATCATGAAGGCGGCCAGGTTGGCGGTGTAGCTGGCGAGGAAGATGACCGCAAAGAAGGCCCAGACCAGGACCATGATCTTGCTGGTGGTGCCTCGGGGGTTCTCAATGGGTACTGAGTTGTTGAAGACCAGCGCCCACAGCAGCCACACAGACTTGCCGATGGTGAAGGATGGGCCCCCAGACTCTGGGAGCAAGAGGGTGGGTGCAGAGGGGCTCAGGTCCTCACTCTGGCCTGGGCGAGGCCCCGTCCCCAGCTATCCCCACTCCAGGGCAAGCCAGCCCACCTTGTTCCTCTCTCTCATGTATCTGACTGGCCCCTGCCGGTTGTCTGGAAGCCAGAGACCTCCCCCAGGACCCAGCCTTCTCTGAGGGGCCCCTGCAGCCCTGAGCCCGGCCCCATCCCCATGCTCTCTCCACCCAGGCCTGGCTGAGAGCTTACTCTTGCCGCTGGTGAGGTTCTGGTTGTAGCTGACAGGGCTGAAGTACTCGAACGTGAAGACCGTGACGGCCACCACGGTGAGACACATGACGAACATCATCACCCACACGGAAGGGCTGTAGGGCTCTGGGAACAGAGGGAGGCAGCTCAGAGGCCTTGCTGCCGTCCCGCTACCGTCCCTCCCGCCCAGAGCCCAGAGCACTGGGTGCTGGCAGGGGACCCACTTGGTCAGAGGGGGGCGGGGCCCATGAGCCCCGAGGACTGAGCCAAGGGGTCTCTGACTCTCAGAGCAGCAGAGCCGCAGGAGAGACCCCACACCCCACTCCGGGGAGGCCAGGCTCTCCAGCATTCTCGGTTTCCCCTTCCCCTCTGCCCTGGGACAAGATCCCATCACCCCACCCCCAGGAAACTTCCCTTTGACGACACATATCCCCTAGATCCCACTCCCACCCCCAACTTCCTTTCACAAAAAGACTTTACACCCCATGCGCTCTCCCCTCCCTGTCCCATTCCCCCCAGCCTGCAAGGCCTACAACCTGCTCCTTCCCCCATCCTCCTCCCCCCACCTGGCCAGATTCCACAAAGCCAGGGCAGTTTGCCCAGGGCATTTTCTCATTCCCTCTCCTCCCTCGCCTGCCAGCACCGCTAACCACACTCCTGTTCTGGAAGTGCCCTGCCTGGCCCAGCGTGGACGAGCTGCTTGTTCGGCCTGGAATCAGGGTCTTTGAGATCAGGTCTCACTCTTGATCCTACTGACAGGGCCCGGAAGCCCCAGGAGCTGGGGAGACCAACTGAGCTCCTCTGACCAGTCTACTCAATGGCTTCAGTCTCCCTGAGCAAGGAGGCATGACTGCCGTAAGCACTGTGTCCCCGATGCCATGCCCATCCTGTGGGGTGGGGTTTGTTGTCTTCTACGCAGCCGAGGAACCCTGCTCAGAGAGGTTCGGTGACTTGCTCAAGGCCACACAGCAGGAAGGGGATGCCCTCCTCTGCTCCTGGCTGAGGCTTGCCTGTCCTCGTGGCTGTCTGTAAACCTCACACTGCAAGTCCCACTGACCTCCTGACAGGGCTCTTGGTGACAGCCAGGACTATGGCTGTATCCCCAGCAGCTAGCGGGAGGCTTGGCGCAAAAGGGGCTGCCCCACAGATGCTGAATTCCTGATCAAGTCACAGACTAGCACCGCTTGCCACTCTCTGGGTCGGCTCCTCCAGCTCCCTGCGAAGCTTCTCCCCCAGTGCGTCCTAGCCCACAAGGCACCTCCCGAAGTCAGCCCGCCTTCCCAGCTTTCCTGCCCCTCCCAGCGGCCCCTCCGCCCTCCGTACCCAGTCCTTGGGCTCGGAATGGAACATTGGCTTCACTCTCCCCTCTCCGTCCTACTCTCCTGCAGCTCAGGCCTCCGTCCAACCTCCCAGGCACCTATGGCTGCTGTGCTGGCCCTCTGAGCCCCACCCCAAACTCCCTGTTTCCAAGCGTGCTCCTTAGACCCTGGAGTCCTCCCTGCCCACCCCGAGCCGCACCCAGGAAGGCCGATGGGGAGACGGTGCCGTTGCTGCGTGCCACCATCACGCTGATGCCCGTCTCCACGAAGGGCACGGAGAAGTCCACAATCTCGGAGCGCTCCTCGTTGATGGTGAGGGAGCCGATGGCCATGTCTGCCCGCTTGTAGTACACCTGGGGCCATGGGGGCCAGGCCCGGGTTGGAGAAAGTGTCCCACCGGCTGGAGCACCCTCTCCAGCCTCCCCCGGCCACCCTTCCAGCACCCCCTGGGCTGAGCCGGCTGTTCCCATCTGGGGTCCTCAGAGCTCCACTTGCAGTACTGACCAGCACAGGGGGCGTTACTGGTGACAGCCCATCTTCCCTGCCAGCTGGGAGAGCCTTAGGAGCTGGGCCCAGGCCCCGCCCTGACTGACCCCCTCCCCCAGCACAGGAACATCGAGGGGTGGCTGAGCGATGCGTGGGGCCTGGGGTGGCCAGCGGGCAGGGGGATGGGCTCAGGCGGACCTCAGGGGAGGGCCTACCTCCCCGATCATGCCGTTCCACACGCCCCGAACCCTCTTGCCATGCTTGCCATTGGTCACCAGGTACAGGTCATAGGAGAACTTGACCACCTTGGCCAGCTTCTTGAGGATGTCAATGCAGAAGCCCTTACAGCAGAGCTTGGTGTAGGGGGCTGTGTCACCGCTGCTGCCACCAAGAGACCACCAGAAGTCAGAGCCAGCAGCTCCTCCCAGTTTGGTGGGCAGCCCCCAACCCCCTACCCAAGCATAAGCCACACACGCCTGCCATCGCGTGACAGCTCACACGGGGCCTTCCTGTGTGTTCTCGCGGACCTGAAGGTGTGGTTGCTCTGCCTGCGGCACGGCACGGTGTTGGGCACACAGCCGCCCGAGCCAGGGTCAGGGCTCTCCACGATGACAAAGGGCCGCTCTTCCAGCGTGGCCACCGTCACGTGCCGGCTGTCCATAACAGGCTGTAGAGACGCGCTATAGCGAGGCCACACCGGGTACTTCATGTGGAGGACACCGTGGTCCCAGCGCCCCACCTGCAAAGGGTGACCAGCTTCAGCAGGGGACCTCCAGCCCAAATACCCCCACCCTCTAGGTGGGGCCCCCGGTGGGGCCTGCCAGGGCCAAGAATGCCCCTCCCTAACCTGGGGACATCCGGGGCAGGAGAATTTGGGGAGCAAGGGGCTGGGCAGGGCCCAGAAGGGAGAGCTCCCCGCAGCCCCCTCCCAGCCTCTGGTCCCTGAGCTTTTCCAATCTAGCCTCCACACCGCTGCTGGCCCACAGCATCGTCCCTGAGCCCAGACCTGAGCCTGTCTCACCACGCTACCCCTACCCCCACCTCCACCCCCACCTCAGTATGAAGTCCTTCACCCAGTACTCAAGGCCTTCCCACTCAGGTCCACCATACCCCCCTCACCGCGCTCTTCCTCCTCAGTCTCCACACCCCCAAACACATTACTTTAAAATGCCTTAAACCCTTCTGCCCCTCTGTCTAAACCAGCCTACTATCCCTTCCTTATGGGCTGCTTCTCAGCCCTCCACAGTGAGCCCAAACATCCCAACTTCTGTGGATCCTTCCCCAGTTCCCTCCTTTGAAGACAGAACTGGTTTTTGGCCCTTCTCTGTACCCCCGTGGTGCTTTGCACGCATCTCCTCAAATTCTCTATGTTTACATGTCCGTCTGGCCAACATAGCTGTGGGCGAGTCCCCTAGGGGCAGGACAAGTGCTTGACAAGTTCACTTGTGGGGGGAGGCTAGGGTGCCATGGGGGCCCTCAGCCGAGCTGCCTCACCCACCCTGGTTCAGTGCAGATGCTTCAGCTGAGACCTGAAGGATGAGGGGCTGGATGAAAGACAGAAGGGACCCTCTGCTCAGCTGTGGGACAAGAGGGGCTGGGGACAAAATGAGAGGATACCGAGGAACCCTGGGCTCACCCCCTTCTCACCATCTCCCAGAGGCGGTGGCGGTTGAGGGCGATCACAACCATGGTGGGCTGGACCAGGTACCCACCAGGGCTGAAGGAGAAGTCTCGGCCCTCCCAGGTGACATTTAGTAGGTGCCTGCAGTGGGGGAGAGAAACCAGGGTGTCCCCGCAGCCCTGCCCAGGACCAGAGGCCCCTTCCCCCACCTTCCACCTCACCCCCATCACCACCACCAGGTAGCACTGACTGTGCCCTTACTGTTCCGGTTCCCTGTATTGACACACCCCCTCCGAAATCCTCGACACAACATCAAACTGGCTTTTTTTTTTTTCAGTTGTCAAAACTAAGCTCAGAGAGGTAAGGTAACCTGGCCCCAGGCACACAGCTAGTGGGAGGTGTGGCCAGTGAGCCCAAGCTCCCTGCAGCCCAGGTGCGCTGAAGGGCCCTGCCCCCTCCCATGACTGGGCCAGGTGCCCACCTGTAGAAGGCCTCCCGTGCAGGGTTGACGGGCCCGGGGTAGCCACGGCAGTCCCCAGCCGGGGAGGGCAGGGCACCATGCTGCCGCTGGTAGCCGTGGGCGCCCAGGGCCAGGATGGCCACGCCGTCGCGGACCTTCTGGCGGAGGCTGAGGCGCCAGCTCTCAGTGACGACGCTGATGAGGCCCACGGGGAAGGCCGCGGGGGGCGCGTCAGTGCTGCCCAATGCCAGGCTGGGCACCAGCCACACGTGTCCAGGCCCCACCAGGCCGGCCTGCGCCGCCTCGGCGAAGAGCACCTCGGCCTCCTCCCGCGAGCAGTAGGCCACCAGCACCGGGGCGTCGACCTGGCGCAGCAGGCGCTGGATGTGTGCGCGCTGCCCGCCCGGGCCCAGCTCCAGGGTGAGCACGTCCAGCAGCCGCCAGCTCAGGTAGCTGGCGTCGGCGACGGCGCGCACCCCGTCCAGGAAGAGCGCGTGCCCCGGGTGCAGGCTGGTGATCACGGCGAACGCGCTCCAGTCGTACTCCTCCAGCACCTTGAACAGCACCTGCAGCTGCTGCTCCAGGGACACGCCCAGCTGCAGGAAGGCGGAGCCCGGCTCCTGGGGGGCGGGGCGGGGCCTGAGTCGGGGCGGGGGCGGCGCGCCCCGCCCCAACTCCTGCTCCCTCGCGCAGTCCCCTGATGAGGATGCCGCCGGCCCGGGAGCCCCCGTGCCGCAACACCTGCTTCCCGCCCCCCGCGCGGTTCCTAATCCCTGCTGCCCAGTAGAATCACCTGGGGGGCTTTTAAAACTACTCAAGCGGGCCCCCACCGGAGCAACGCCGGATTAAAAACTAGCTGCCCCCGCGGAGCTTGTTGGAAATGCAAATTCTCAGGCGCATCGCACACCTCCTGGATCAGAATCTGGGGATGGCGCTCATGAATCTGTATTTTAACAAGCTCTTCAGGTGCTTCTAGAGCCCGCCAGTTTGGGAAGCGCTGCCTCCGACCAACTTTAAGGTAGAGACCCACCATGCTGGGAGTTACTGTCGGGCCCAAAGGTAACTGGGAGCGCCATCCTCCGCGGAGCCCTGGGGATGAGAACGCTCCTCCTCTCCACCGCCTCCACCATCACAGATGCCGAGGGCACTGGCGGCTGGAGCCTGGGCTAGCACGATCTCCTCCTAACTGTGGGCTCCCTGCTGCCCCTGCAGGCCCCCAAGATTTCACCACACCGCTGCTGTCCCAATCTTTTTTAAAAAGCAAATCCGGGACAACCCTACAGGACAAGTAACCCAGTTCCCTCAACAAACAAATGGCAAAAAAAGGAGAGCGGAGGAGGGTCCTAGAGACCGAGGCTCGGAAGCTACATGGGCCAGTCGCTAGGTGGAAACCTGATGTGTTTCTCGATTCAAGCAAACACATTTAAAAATAAGCATTTATGATGTTTATGAAACAATGGGGAAATTTGAATACTATCTGGATATTTGATGATGTTATGGAATTTTGTTTTTTAGATGTGATAATGTATACTGGCTTGGTTTTTAAGCCCTTATCTATTAGAGATATATAGAGAAGTATTTCTGGATCGGACAATAGGGCTTTGCCTCAGACATAGAAGAGGCGAAAGTGCGTGGACGTAGGGATGGGGCAGGGTTGGCTGGGGGTGGATAGTCCATAGGGTCATTATACTCTTCTATGCATGCTCCAATTTCTCCATAATAAAAAATAATCATAAAAGAAAGGCAAATCAGATTGGTCTCCCCCCTCAACACCTTCTTGTGCCCCCCCCAATTACTTAGGATAAAACCCAAATATCTTCCTATGTGCTCAGGATCTCACCTTCCTCTCCAGCCCTCTCTCAAGAACTCCCAGCTCCTTCCACCTGGCTGTCTTCACACCACCTGATGCCTCTGGTGGGAACACTGTCCCCCACACCACACACACACACACACACACACACACACACACATACCAACTCTCCCTCATCCTCCAGACCTTCGATATGATGTCTTAAGAGACCTTCTCTGCCCAACCCCCTACCCAAATGGGGGCCCTCTTAGACCCTCCTGGCATCCTGTGTTTTTCCTTCAGAACATTTGTCCCAGCTGAGACTTCAGACAAATGTGTGTTTAGAACTTTCTCCCCACAGGATGCAAACTCTGTGAGGCCAAGCGTCCCCCATGCCTGGGACAGTGACCTGCCACTGAATGGTCTCCATGCAGGTTAACTGCATCGGATTCTCTGGGTCTAGAACTTGACCAAGGAAGGCCAGAGAAGCAGAGAGAAGGTGGACCAGGGTTGCCCACCAAAGCCAGAGGTGAGCTTGCCACCCACACCCCCTCATCCAGATACAATGTGAAAGCAGCCCAGAAAGTTTATCTTCTAGAACATGAGAAAATCCTTCCCACAGCCTTCTCCCCCCTCGCCCAGCTTGTGCCCTCAGCCCCCAGCTCCCTGCTGGCGCCACCCAATCCCAGCTGCCCAGAGCCTAAGTCTCTCCCTGGCCCAGCCTCTACCCCACTCCTGCAGCCCCAGCCTGGCTCCCGGCCCCCGGCCCCCGGGATGAGAGGACATGAGTTTGGACAGGCACCTTGGGGGTGAGGACCACAGCAGAGCCCCCACTGATGCTGAGGATGGGCACATGGGTCTGGGAGGAGATGAAGTCCAAGATCTGGGCCACGGCCTCAGTGCCCACATTGTCCTCAAAAACAATGCCGTGGATGCGGGCCGCCCCTAGGAGCCCGCAGATCTGGGTGAGGAGGCTGCTGGGATTGGTGTTGTTGACCCCCACAGTGAGCGGCTGGATCTCCAGAGGCAGGTCCATGAAGCTCTGGGAGGTGAGGCGGGTACGAACTTGGGCCTGCGATGGCCCCGAGCTGCCAAACACCACAGCCACTGTCAGGGCTTGCTCACCCTGCCCAGGGCCCAGCCTTGCCCAGGCGCCGAGGAGTGAGGTGAGCAGCAGGGCTGGCCCCAGGGCGCCACCCATGTCCACTGGAGCGTCCTGCAGAGAGATCGGGATAGGTACAGGGAGGGAGACAGAAGCACAAAGAGAAAAGATGAGCACACCCGGGGTCAGAGACGCACGTCCCGAGGGAAAGAAAAGAGGGAAAATCCCCCTCCTCAAAGAAGGGCAGAGATGGAAGGACAGCCAGACACAGATAAAGAGACAGGTTAGCTAAGCGTCCCCCTGGGGTACCTGGAGGGGCAAGGGCTGGAACAACGTGAGTCCCCATAGGTGCTCATTACTTCCATTCTGCTGTCGAACAGCATGCTTGGCTGGAAAGGCCAGACCTTTGGAAATGCATCCGTCTGGGTTCTGCCCCGGGAAGGTACGCTGAAAATGCCAGGCCGGTGTCCAAGGGCATGGATTTGAGTCAGACAGACCTGAGTTCAAGTCCCAGCTCTGCCACTTACTAGCTGTGTGATCCTGGGGAAGTCACTTAAGTACGTTTTCTTCTGATCATCACAGGACCTGCCTCACAGCAGCAGGCGGGTCGTCCACTGCTATCAGCATCCTTATCTTATAGGTGACAGCCCCACATCCAGGGGAAGGAAGGCAGCTTCTCTGACACTCCCGGTCTCTATATTCCCCAACCCAAACTGAACCTCACATCCCCGAGGGCCCTGCTCTGTGTGGCCCTGCGTGGCACAGAGCCCCTCCTCCTGGGCACCAGACGTCCCCACCCTTCCCCTTTGGCCTCAACTAGCAGCAACCATTCCACAGGAGTGGGACACCCCTGACTTGGTCAGGGCTCAGGGTCTCCTGAAACCCTGAGGTGTCTTCCACATAGGCTGCTCCCCCCGGCCAGCGCTGGTGTGCAGGATTGTGTTGACCTAACCCAAGGGCGTGACGTGTATCCCAGCTAAATAAACATCATCGCTTTGGATGGGAACCAACAGCCAAGCCAGTGAGTGGTGCCCACAGATGCAGCGCTCCCTCTCAGCTGGCCATCAGCCACAGCCATGCCACCTTCTCCCTCTTCGTCACATCCCCAGCAAGACTTCTGAGTGGGGCAGAGCCGAAGGGTGGCCAGGGTGACCGTGGTTTAATGGCGGCTGAGAAGACAGCACTTTGGGCAGCGGAGAGAATGAATACTCGCTTTGGTGCCCTTGAAGTCCGCCCCCCCCCCCGTATGGTTTCCTGGTGCACCGACTTAGCCTGTCAGCCCAGAGACATGTGTGAGTCTGGGATTGGAACCTAAATGACGCCAGGCCACAGCACGCCTCAGCCACCACCAATCAGGGAACTCAAGTGACACCTGCAAAGGGCGCCTCCGTGCTTTTGCTCCGCCCTTTCCCAGGCCTTTCTGTGCGCATCTCTGCTCACAGCGCGGTCCCAGGAGGTCCCCTGTCCCCTGGGCAGCCCCAAGCCTCCCCGATCTCTGCCTCCCAGCTCTGAGCTCCACGTCTGTGCCGTGCGGAACAGCAGCCACCAGTCACGGGTGACCGTGGGCAGCAGAAATGCAGCTTGTCTGAACTGGGGTCCGAGGTCAGTGTCACATACATGCTGGATATGGAAGATGGAGTGTGAAAAAAAAGAATGTAAACGATCTCATGAATATTCTTTATATAGATGATACGTGGAAGTAATATTTTACATACATTGAGTTAAACAAAATATACTCATTTCACCTGTTTCCTTTTACTTGTTCTGTTGCCACTGGAAAATTTACAATGACACCTGCAGCTCTCATGTTGCTTCTTTTGGACAACGTGACTCTAGAGGTAGGACCCACGCTCTCCCCCAGCTCCAAGGGGACACTCCCCCCGGAGACTCCCTCGATGGGAAGGTGTCCTCTGGGATTGGGGCTGAGAAGGAGAGGACTGTCAGGCAGGCAGTGCCTGTCACCGGAGTGCGCACACAGTACCTCTGGAGGGAGCCCCCCCCCCCCAGGTAAGTTTCTCTGAGCTTCAGATAGCAAAGGGCAGATTCAAAGAGATGCAGACCCCAGAGACTTATCACCACATGACCTCCAGCCTCCCCCCCAAGGCAGAAGGGTCATACCCCCAGCTCTGGCCCCTCAACCTCTCCACCTCCCATCCACCTTGATCCCCTCCCACCCCGCTGGTCTGAAACGATCTGGCCACTGCACCCCTCCTCACACAGCACAGCTGCTCCCTGGCACCCACAGATGAAGTCCAGATACTTTGGGCCCATGACTAGGGCCCCACACACCCTGACACCAACCCATTGTCTCCCCTCCATAGCCCCCCACTCCTGCCAGTCTGTTAGCCAGACAGCCCCTCACTGTCCTCATCTCCAGTCTCCGTTCTGCGGTTCCCTCGGGCTAGAATATCCTCTTCTCACAGCCTCTCTCTTTTCTACACAACAAAATTCCAGAATTTGCAGAGCCCAACTTAAATCCCTCTCCCCCCAGGTATCTGCCCTAGTTCCTCCTCTGGACAGGAGGGGTGAGAAGATATAGGGTCCGGGCGCAGCTGTAGGCCACCTCCTTCTTCCTGCCCCACCTCCCTATCTCTGCCGGGTTGGGAAGCTCCCCGCTTGGCCGCTGCAGTGATTGGCAGGTGTCTGCAAACTTGATGATGCCCCTGCCACACACCTGACCTTCTCTTAGGAACCTCTACCACTCTCTCATCAGCTCCCACCTTTCACTAGCAGGCTCAGTTAATGAACACCGGCACCCCAGAGAGGCCCAGGGGATGGTCGCCAGCGGTCAGTCCTCTGAAACCTTAGACATCTCTGAGCACCTGCACGTGCCTACGGCTCTTGTTGCCGCCGCTCAGCTCCCCTCCCCCCGCCTCGTTCCCAGGCAGGCTCCCCCACACGGATGTGCGCACATGCACACTCACACCCAGACACTGGTGGCTCCCCCCTCTCCCGCCAGGAGCTTTGGCCCCAGGAAGGGGCCCCACCCACCAGCTTTGCTTCGGCTGCTCTGCCCGTTGTAGCCACTGCCCTCTGATAAGCGGCCTCTACTTTGCCGTCGGGTTTCCTTCCCTCCTTGACTTTTGCTGAGCTAAAATCGGAACCCAGGTGTCAGGGGAGAAGACCGCTCCTGCATCTCGCTCCCATTGGCGCCGGCACCAAAGTCCCCCTCCAAGATTAACTCCCCCCTCCCCGCTGATTCCGCCCCGGCCCCCCGGGGGGCGCCCCGCCCCCTCCCCTTGGCAGGAATCTCTTACACTCGGGCTGTGAAGTTCGGGGTATTTTTAGGCCGGCGATAAATAATTCATAGGGAACGTGGCATCAGGCTCCCCCCGCGGGAGGACGGGGCGCGAGCGGCGAGAGCCACCGTCACCCGCGGCTCAAGGACACTCGCGATGCGGCGGCGGCGGCAGCGGCGGCGACTCCGGGCTCCAGGACCCGTGCCACGCCTCCTGGCGGCCAAACTGGGCACCACGTCCGCGCCCCCCGCCGCGCGGCTACACCCCACCCCCTCCCCGCAGGCATCCCCGGCTCCTAGGCCTCCCACCCCCAGGCATCGCAAGCCCCGCAGGTTGCCGGGTGGGAGGGGCGAGGTCGCCGGGCAGGCCGGGCTGTGGGCGGGGTACCAGGGCTTGGGGAGAACCCAGAAATCTGGTTTCCAGTCTACTGGGTCCCCTTCACCCTTCTATCCAAATTCTTAGTACGGAGTTCAAGAGCAGACTTGAAACGGACTGGCGCAGCCAGAAACTAGACGGGCTGCAAGATGGAGCACATGAGCCTTCCTTGATTTCCTTGTGACCCCGGGTCGGAGACCGAGCCAGGGTGGTACCACCACCGAAGGGCTGGGGGACCGAGCCCCAAGTCCCTCCGGGTGAGCAGGGCTGGGAACCAGGGTGGTGCGAGTGTCAAGAACCCGGCTGGGATCCCCGCTTCGCTCACCCAGCAGGACCTTCCTATGGGTCGTGGGGCGCACCCTTGGGGATTTTCTGGAGGCTTGATGCCTTGCCTTCACAAGTCCCTGGCCCTGCCCTCCTAGGCCTGGGCACGAAACGCCATCCGCAGCAGGAGGCTCCAGGTTTCCCTTTCCCGCCGTCGGGGATCGTTGTCGAAGCCCCGGGAGACCTGAGCAACCCGCTGTTGCGACAGCCAGGGCCCAGAGCTCCGGGGCCACGGTTCCCCCATGGTCCTCTTCGCCTGGCCTTCCTTTTGCGCCCTCGGAGCCCGGGTCCACCGGGCGTGGAGTCCACATGTGGGAAGACCCCACGACCCCGTGAAGCCCGCGCTGATTCCTTGAGGTCAGAGGAAGGAGCGCTGTGCCGGGCAGAGGAGCGGAAGAAGGAGAGCTGGGGGATGGGGGAGATAAGGATCTGGGGGACTCGCAGGGTGTGAAGAGGCGGCGGTGTCAAGGGAGAGGCGCGCAGAAGGTGCTGACCTCCGGGAGGCGGGGGCCCGAGCTCCCCGAGCCACCGACAGCCCCCTTTGGTCCTCTCTGCCCAGGCCCTCTCCAGCCCCCTTCGCGCAGTGGCGGCTCCAGAGCCCGGGCCAGCTCCCCGCCCCAGCGGCTTCCAGCAGCAACAGTTGCGGGGGCCGGCGGCCCAGACTCCCGCGTCCCCGCACCGCCCCCTCCCCCGCGGCGCCGCGACGCCCAGCGAAGGAGGAGCTGGAGGGCTCGGCGACCGGGGAGACAAACGTCTTGGGCGCCTCACCCGCGTCCTTCCCTCGCGTCCGCCGCGCGCCTGTCACCTCGGCCTCCGTGCCTCGCCTCCCCTCCGCCCGCCCGGGTCCGAATCCCAGGCCCGGTCCCCGAGGGTCCCGGGTCCCCGGCCGCCCCCTCCTCGGGTTCCCCGCGCTGGCCAGACTGTCCCCGGGAGTCCCGCGTCTGTCTCCGCCGTCCTTGCCCGCGCGGCGCCCGAGCCCAGCCCCAAGTTGGCGGCGAAGTTGGCGTCCCCGGCTCGCCACCCGACACTCACCGGGGGGAAGGGGCGCTGCGCCCGCGCCGAGAGCCCGCGCCGGCCGCCTCCCGCGCGCTGCATGTCCCGGCGCCTCGGCCCCGCGCGCTGGCGCGCTCCGTCCTAGCTCGGCGGGCACCGGAGCCCGGGCAGCGCGGGGCCCGTGTCGGTGGCGCGGCCTGGCGGGCTGCGCTGGCCCGCCCCCGCCCCCGCGCCCCGCGCCCTCCGGGGGTCGGCTCGGCGCCCGGCTCCGTCCCGGGCTGGACTGCACGCCGCGCCTCCGGCTCCCAGGGCTCGCCAGCAGGCTGTGGCGGAGCGCTCGCCGCCGCCCGCGCGGGCCCGCCCCACCGGGACCCGCCGCCTCCGCCCCGCCCCGGCCCGCCCCGCCGCCCGCTCCCCGCCGCTCCGGGCCCCTCCTTGCCCGCCCGCGCGCGGGACGCCTGGGTCCCTTCTCCGGGACTGCGTCCCCAGACCCAACACTCGGGGCCAAGGGCTGCCTCGGAGAAACCAGCAGCCTGCTTGGAGCCGGGGGTTCGAGCCCACAGCTCACTAGCTATGTGACCTTGGGCCAGTTAACTCCGAGGATTCGTCAGTCTCTAAAGTGAGACCAGCCTCTTGGGACTGGCATAAAAGACAGCGAACACGCTTTGTCAACTGCAAAGCACTACAGAGACCGAGGTACTATTTTTAAAAGGCTTGTCCATGTGGCTGGAAACCAAGAGGTGGGAAGGCCTTGGGAGTGGACAGAAAGGACCCATACCAGATGCCTGGGGCAAGCTGCTGCCCACACTCCCCACTCCTGCCTTTCTCTTCTTGTTTTGCTTCTACTGAGGGCTAACCAGAGAGGGAACTGGGCCGAAGGGCCAGCAGAGCAGGCAGGTGGGGGTCCCAGGATGCCTGCAGCGTGAGCAGAAGGCAGGCAGGCAGGCCGCAGCAGCAGAGCCAAGCGGAGAGAGGGACAGTGGGTTCCAGGCCTGGCTGCCAAACCCCCTCAAGCCCCCAAGAGGCCCCCGAGCAGGGAGCTGGCTCTGCAGCGCCACCTGGTGACAGGAGGGGAACTGTGGCTGGAAGGTGACCCCGGCCCCGAAAAAAGTCACACATCAACCACTGGCCCTCCATTATAGCTGTTTTATTTCCAGTATATTCCTGACCTGGTGACCCTCCACAGTCTGACGGGAAAGAGGTGGGAGGGAGGAAAGTCAGCCTGCACCTCCACCCATCCCTAACTAAGGTTATCTCTGGCAAGGGCAACCTTCTGCCAGGAGGAAGTGCTCAGAGGCCCCTGGAAGAGGCAGCCAAGACCCCGTGCCAGGGCGGGCAGGTGACACAGCCGTGGTGCAGAGTCCCGCTGACTGACCCGGGCCCCTCTCCTGGGCACAGCATGCCTTCTCTGCCAGGCAGCCCGGGATCTACTCAGCGCCCCAGCAGCCGCAGCATCTCCTGAGGATCCAGCAACTTCTCCCTGGGCTTCCCAGCACCCTTGCCCCGGGACACCTCCTCTGCATCCAGCTTCTCCCAGTCCAAGAAAGAGACAGGCCGGACCCCTGAAGCACAGGGAAGAGAAGTCACTGCCTCCATACCCTCCTCTTCCACCCCCAGCCCAGAGCACTCCCTCCCCAACAGTGGAAAGGCCCGGCGCTGCCCACCACGCCTCCCAAGAGCTCACACGGGGCCCAGACCTCGGCTGCTGAGCAGGGCCTCAATGGCCGCATAGCCCGGCCTGGGACCAGATGGCAGCAGCCCAGCCTTCAGGTCCTGCAGCAGCATCTGGCCGGTGAGGAAGCTGTCCGTCATGGTAGTGGCGATGACCCCTGTGGGCCCCCGCTTCACCCAGCCGCTGCAGTAGAGGCCTGCCAAGGGACAACACGCGGTCAGGAGAGGGGAGGGGGCTGGGTGCTCTGGCAAGCCTGAGCCCCCGGTGTACACACGCAGGCACACGCACACACGTGCACACACTCCCGCACACCCCACGTCCTCCCTGCAGCCCTGTCACCTGGGCCCACTGTGGCTCCTGGCCCCCTGCCCTGGACTCTTCTCAACCTGGTTTTACCACACCAGCCCTTCCACCTCAGTTTCGCTGTCAGCCAGGAGCTCCCTGAGGGTAGATGGGTCTCGCCCCACCTCCAGTCTCCGCAGGCCCTTCTAAACATGACTGGGATGAATGAGTAGGCAGGCATGTGGGTATTTAATCAGACCGGAGGGTCCCTTAGGACAGGGGTTGCGTGTGATCGCTAATCCCAGCCCTGAGCATGGGGGCCTAGCCCAGAGCAGGCCTCAGTCAACTGAATGACGAGGTAAGCAGGCGTACGCGGGCACGTCGGCTAGCCTGGGAAAGTCCCTTCCAGCTCGAGCCAGGAGGAGGGGGGCTGGGCCCCAGGATGGGGTCCAGGGACAGGGCCTGGCTCCGAGATGTTTCTTAGTGTATGTCACTGGCCGAAAAAATGGATGGGAGACACCAGCCCCGGGAGACAGCAGCCTCTCCATCCCCCACAACAGTTCGGTGCCTGGCCTCCCTGCATCCTCTCACCTGGCACATCTACAACCCGGCCTTCCATATTGGGGATGACCCCACGTTTGGGGTCAAAGGGCACACTGGGGTCGATGGGGCGGCTCTTATACCCGACACTGCTCAGTACCAGCCCACAAGCAAGGTCTTCTGCGTCTCCAGTGGGCACTGCGCGGGCGGCCTCACCAACACCCTGTTGAGGAGAGTGTGGGCAACACTGGGCTGGGGCGGGGGGGCCTGGAGAAGGGGACGTCTCTGGGTAACAAGAGACTCACCTCCAGTCTGGTGACAGCCAGGCGAATGCCAGCTACCTGCCGCCCGTCTGGTGAGGACAGCACCTGCTGGGGGCTT
Organism: Ursus maritimus; assembly: GCF_017311325.1. Taxonomy (NCBI): domain Eukaryota; kingdom Metazoa; phylum Chordata; class Mammalia; order Carnivora; family Ursidae; genus Ursus; species Ursus maritimus. The sequence goes on along the minus strand of NW_024424897.1, from coordinate 6,493,677 downwards.
CGGAAGAAGCGGAGGCCCCAGGTGCGGGAGGCCAACGCCCGGCGGGCTGCCTCTTCCACCCCTGGCTTCTCTGTGGCTGTGCGAAGCAGAAGTTCTGTCAGCCGCTTCCTCTGGCGGGGGACCTCTGTTGGCAACGAGAACATCTCAGGCCTGTCCCTGGATCGCAGCCCTCTCCCCCAAAGCGCTCCCCCAAGCCCTCGCAGACCTAGACCATCCCCTCCCTGGTGATCTAGGAGGCCAGGTCAGGGCCCCTCACCCTTGATTCTGTCCTGAAGGCCCAAGAAATCCGCAGGATCCAACATGGGCCGGGTTCCTGGTAACAGAATCATCTCCCGAAGCTCCTTGGGGGTGGGAGGTAGGGTGGAGTTCAGGCCCAGAGCACTGTCCACTCCTGAGCCCACCCCAGAGCCCAGCCCAGATGGGACACACCACCACCACCGGCTACAGAAGGCACCAGGCCCCGAGGCCCTGCCTGGCTCCCCCCTCCCACCCCAGGCAGCAGCCATTCTCGGGGGCTCAGTACTGTCACACCTCCCAAGGGCAGACCATCTATTTGGGACCCTGACCCCCCTCTGGCCCCAGCACCTTAATGGTGAAGGCCACTTGCAGGGGTCCACGGCGGCCCACTATCCACACCGTCTTCACCCGACTCTGCCTCAGCACCCCCAGGGCAGCTTCTGTGATGTCTGTTTTCTGGCACAAAAGGAGGGCTTGAAGTCATCGGACGCTGACCCGGCAAGGGGACTTTGCATTCCGCGGTTTTCCTACCCTCCGTGGGGAGGTCGGCCGCCTGGAACTGCACCACCGCGCCTCCTGGTGGCCAGATGGAGCACTGCTGCCAGTTCTGCAAATGGCTCCACCTAGCAGCAAACCAGGCTCCTACTCTCAATTCAACAAGTGCTTCCTCAGTGTTCAGCAAGAGCCAGGCACTAGGCAAGGGGCATGCGGGTGGGGTCGGTGTCAACAGTAAGCAAAAGAGACATGGTGCAGGCCCTCGCAGAGCTTATGATCTGGTGGAGACAGTGAAGCTTGTCCGATATTCATTAATATGTATAAAATTGTAGTGGTGACAACATGCTTTGAAAGAGTAGACAAGTCTATGAGAAGAAGGTATTACAGGGAAATGGACATATTAAGGTGGTACTGGAGGGCTTCCTGGAGGAAGGGACAATTGAGCCAGGAACTAAAAGATGAACACAGGTTAACTGGCAGGGGAATCATGTGTACACACTGAATAGTTGTTGTTGTTGTTGGTGGTGGTGGTGGTGGTGGTGGTGTTTTAAAGGCCCATCCATGTAGCTGGAGTGCGGAAAGCAAAGGGGGAAACGGTATGAAGCAAAGCTCACGGGCTGCCTTTCAGGAAGCCTCTGCCTGGCACCACAGGGAAACAGAGGCACTGAGCTCAGCTTGGAGGGTGAGGCCTGAACCCTGCAGGCAGTGGCACCCTCTCCCTGGTGTGACCCCCGCTCCAGCCCCCCAGCCCCCCTGATCTGCCCACTCACCTCCAGGTGCTCAGGTGGGGTCAGCAGGATCCGGGCCACATCCAGAGCCACATTCCCTTGCCCCAGGATCACAGCTGTGTCGCAGCTCAGGTCTGGCGCCAGCTGGCAGGGACAGGTCTGGGTAGGGCTCCCCCAGCCTTGGCCCCAGTCAGGCTAATCTCAGCTCATGCCCAGTCACCAGCCGAGCCCCCAGACTTCCCCACGCCCGGAAAGCCAACCCCACCTGAGCCTCAGCTGACGCCCCTCCTCTCCTCCCAAGTCCCACCTTCTCGCAGGGGCCTTCCCTGGTTGACCTGCCCTTCAGGCAGCCGGATGGCTCACATCTCATCTCCCTAGGAGCCTTCCAGCTTGGGACAGTGGCTCCCTTGTCTCCCCAGCTGTGGCGTCCAAGAGCTGCCCCAGGCCCTGGCTGAGGAGTGGGGAGGAAGAAGTAGCAGGAGTGCTCCCCAAACTCACCTCCCGGTTCTCAGGAAGCCCATTGTACCAGCCCACAAAGGCCCGAGCAGAGAACACACCGGGCAGCTCCTCACCGGGAATTTCCAGGGCCTGATGGTCCTCCGCCCCATAGCTCTGAGGAAAGACCCGGAGTGCCTGGCACCAGCGAAGGGGTGGCAGACCCAAGCAGGGCCTCCTTCCGGCTCCTCCTCCCCAGCTGCCGCCCCAGGCCCTGCCCAGGGTTTGGGCCTCTCCTCTGCCGCCCTGCCCTGCAGCCGTGGGCACCCACCAGCACCACAGCGTGGTAGGCCGCCTGCAGCTCCGACACAGCCACGTCCCTGCCGACCACCACGTTGCCACGGAAGGCACAGCGGTCCGAGCGAGCCGTCTGGGTGAAGGTGTTGATGACATTCTGCCAGGCCCCAGAGGGAAAGGGGTTAGGGGTGGGGCACTCCAGGGATCATGCCTGTGCCACCCTCGCCTCACAATGCCCCCAGGAGGACACCTGCGCGGCATCCACACAGAGGGCCTGGGGTCATTCCATGCAGCCAGGAAGGCTCCTTTCCCTCCTGACCTCGACCAAAGTCTCCAAACCCCTCCTCCGGCCCAGAGAGACCCACCTTCACCTCGGGGTGGTCAGGTGCCACGCCAAAGCGCACCAGGCCGAAAGGCACCAGCTGCTTCTCGTAGATGTCCACGTGGGCCCGGGGGTGGTGCTGGGGAGAGGGCGGCAGCTGGTGGGACCGAGGGAGAGGCTGGGCCCTATGGGTCCTCCCTTCCCCGACAGGGCAGGCCAGCCCAGCTCAGAGCGCTGAGGACACGAGGAGAAAGCAAGGCCCCGATTCCCCACCTGCCTAGAGTGCTGGACAGGAGGCGCGGGGCAGCAGAGAAGCCCCAGCAGCTGAGGTCAGACCTCGGGACTGCAGCGCATCAAGACGGCAAGGACTCCGGCCCACTAGGGAAGGAGGCAGCCCTCCCCCGCTGGAGGCCTGGGGCCATCTACTTGGGTCAGGCCTGACGCATAGCCCTGCCCTAGAACCCTTCGATGGTTCTAGAAACGTCCGGTCAGTCTGATGAGCCGATAACTACCCTTTGAAATGCATAGCCGCCTTAGCCCTAGTCTCCCAAATCATCCTGTTGGAAAAGGGACCACCAGGACATGGGGGGGAGCACAGCTGGGGCTTCTGGGGGTCAGAGGGAAATGGAATGGCTCACTCTCAGTCTTAGAAAAAACGAGCTCACTTACACAGTGGTCCCACCTCGCCTGCCCTCTGGAGCACCTAGAAGGGCCACGGGGAAGGCAAAGGGTTGCAGGTGGGCAGAGAGGTCGGGTCTGGCTCTACCACCGACCAGCCACATGGCCCTGGCCGGTCCCAAGATCGGCCTGGGTCTCAGACTCTTCCTCTGCAAACTGGGACAGATAAGAGACCCCTCTCCGGGTTGTTGGGAAGCATCCAGAAGTTCAGGACAGTGAGAGACGCCGATTTGGAGTCAAGCAGCCGGGGCTTCTATGGATGACACTGCCCCGCCTTGCACCCCATCCCAGGCTCTTTCTGTGATACTCTCAACTCTGTGGGACTCAGGCCAAATGAGTTCCTGCCCTCCAGTTGCCCTCACCCCTACAAAGGCTCACACTCACCTCCTCGCCTTTGTGTAAATCCCCTCCTGCCCTCCACTCACTGCTGCACCCAAGTCCAGGCTCCCCCCCCATCTGCCCGCCCGTTCCAGCCACAGGTGGCACCCGAAGCACCTCGTTCACGCCCGCTGATGCCGCACCCACACGGCAGGGACCAACCAGGGAGGGTCTCTGACCTTCTGACGCACTTAGCCCAGCACCCGACCCACTGTGGGTGCTCAGTCAAAAAGTTGTCCTTTCCTGTTACTGTTACACATCACCGCCTTGCCATTGAACCTTCCCCGACCGCCCACCGCCAAGGGGCAAAGTTCAAACTGCACGGCCTGGCGGTCTGGGCCACACACGGCCCGGCTTTTCGCCTTTATCTTCCATCCTTTCCTGCTACGGATCCGTCCCTCCTGGTCACACTGCCTTGGCCAAGGCCACCTCCGCAATGCGAGGCCTGCCGGCGTGTTTACTGGCTCTCTCTTTCCTGGCCGACCTTGTCTTCAGCGAACCCGCTCTTCCCTAACTCAGCTCCCGCCTCTCCCTCTGGCTGTTCTTTCTCAGGCTTCTTTTCTTCTACCCCCGCCCCAACGAAAACATTCTCTGAGGTTATCCCAGTGTGGGACCCCTCCCACCCCCCGGGCACACGTTCCCAGGGGAAGCTGCATCCACTCCCTCCTACGATCTTGGATTCCTGTAGACCTGCAGTGTTCCACTATCTCCCCTGCCCGGACGGCCCCCTCCAAACCTGCCAGCCCTGGACGACACTGCAGACTCCTCAAAGCCACCTAGATGGAAGTCAGCTCCCCTGCCCCCCAAAACTCTTTCCTTCTGCTCCTGTGTCCCCTCCCAACCCATCCACCTGGAGCCTGAGCCAGAACCTGGGGTTCGTCCCCAACTCCCCTCGACCCTGCCCAATCAGTCACCTATCTTCCCCCCCTCCCCATCGCCACCTCAGCAGCTCTCCATTGCTCTCCTGGCCACCGGCCCTGCCTCCCCGTTCCACTGTCTGCCCTGCAGGCAGAGAGAGCTCTATTTCAAAAATGAGGTGCTTGCCTAAAACCTTTCGGTGAAGCCAACTACACCCACAGCAGTGGGCTTCAGAATCCCCTGCTGTGTTCATTTAAAATTGTTGATTCCTAGGTTTCAGCCTTAGATTCAATGGTTTGATGAGGTCTGAGCATGTTAATAACTACCCCAGAGGCCTCTGATGGAAGGAGGGGAGGGGTGGAGAGAGCACCACGAGACACTGCCTGCCTCCAAGCCTGGCCAGTGGCTTCCAAGGCACCGTGGATCTGGGCCCACCTGCCTCCTCCATCAGTTCTCTACCCTTACCCACAAGCCTTTCTTCCCCAACTCACCTGTCCCCAAAGGGACATACTCTCCTCCCTCTGGGCCTTTGTCCATGCGGCCCTCTGTGCCTGGGACTCTCTTGCCTGTCACCTGCCCCTCGTCCACCTGGAAGCTTCTGTCTTTCGGACAGCAATGTGGACACCTCCTCCTCCAGGCTGGGCTGGGTGCAGCTCTCTGTACACCATGCCCCTCACCCCCGGCCTCTGTGCTTGCTCTATTGGAGCCCCAGAAACTGGATAAACGCTCTTCCCCCCCCACCCCCTCCCATTAGGCTATCATGTCCTTGAGCGTGTCTGTTCTGCTCGTACCCGTGTTCCTAGGGTTGAGCCTATGCCTGGCACATGTCAGTGTCCAATAAATCACTGCTGAATGGATAGCCCAGCGTGGTACTCAAGAACAGCTCTGACCCATAAATACAGAGAACAGACTGGTGGGTGCCAGAGAGGAGGGGGTGGGGGGTGCGCAAAATGGGAGCAGGGGAGTGGGAGGTACAGGCTTCCAGTGATGGAATGAATGAGTCACAGGGCTGAAAGGTACAGCATGGGGCATTTAGTTGATGGTACTGTCCAGGCGGAGTGTGGTGACCGATGGTGGCTACACCCGAGGTGAGCGTAAGGGCATAGCCCACAGAGACCTGCGCAGGACCCTCGTGTTGAATACCTGAAGCTACCAGAATATTGCGTATCAACTACACTTCAGTGAAAATACGTTCTTTTAAGTTTTATTTATTTAAGTCATCTCTACACCCAATGTGGGGCTTGAACTCATGACCCCAAGATTAAGAGTCACAGGTCTTCTGACTGAGCCAGCCAGGTGCCCCAAAATAATTTTTTTTAATTTAAAAAAGAAAGAAAAAGAAAGCGGCTCTGCCATCAGACCGCCTGCACTCAGGTCCTAGCATCTTCCCTGTCCAGGGGGGGACCCTGGGTTATGTTGCTCAGCCTCTGTCCTTACCCGCGAAGCAAGAGTCGTGACGCCTGCTTCAAAGGTTGGCATGGGGACATCAGATGCTGTACAGCCCCTGGCTCAGCCAAGTGCCACCGTCCCACAAGTGTGGTGCACGTTCCTGGCTCGGGAGCACAGCCAGTAGCCTGGAACTCCCGGTGGGAAAGGACTGGCTCGGAACTGGCTCCTGGGTCCATCCCCCAGCGCCCCTCACAAGGAAAACGCGTGCAAGTGTGTGCCGGCCGACTGCAGGCCAGGGCCACTGCTCACACTGGGGGCACTGAGAAGCCTGCCTGGAAGGCCCACTCTCCCCACTGCCCAAATTTCAGGCTCAGCTAGCAAGCGCACCTTACACAAAGCCCTCCAGGATCTCTGCAGACCCTGGGGGATCCCTGGTCTCCATCCCAGGGCCCAGGGCTGTTCTACCACCAGGCAGTTTGCCCAAGCATGACCTCCCACATGTGGCAGGTCCTCTCCAAAGCCCACGACCTCCTTCAGTGAAGCTCAAATGCGCCTTCTCCAGGAAACCCTTTCTGATCAACCGTGCCTGACTCAGCTCGTGCTGGCACATCTCAGTAATTAGCTCTTTCACCTGTGTTGCTTGTAGGGCACGTTTGGGTCACTTTTCAGCAGGGTGTCCAACTCACGCTGGTCTCCCCGAGACCCTCCCGGGTTTAACATTGAAAGCTCCGTGTCTTAGGCAAACTAGGATGACTGGTTTACCCCACCTTTTCAGCTTCTGCATATCTATGTGTACAGTTAATACAGTCTTCTTTTCTCCTGTCTCTCCACAGACTCCACATCCCTCCAAAGCAAGGCCACTGTGTCATGCCTTAGTCAGCCTTGGTCTCCCTCTCCCCCTCCCACCCAGATCTGTCCAAGTCTCAAGGGTAACCAGCAGCCTTGGGGCCCTGCCCACCAAGGTCAACACTGTAAGCCTTGAGGCTCCGGCCTTGGGGTGGGAGGAATGGGGGGTCGAAGGCAGGCTGAAAGAACAACATAGCATGGGGAGGGCTGGAGCACAACAAGGTGGCTACAGGGACAGAAAACCCTGAGAAGAGGGGGTAGCCTCAAGATGTAGGATGTTGAGGACAGAACAGAGAGAGAAAGGGACGATGAGGGGCAGGATAAAGTCGTCCTGCAAACCTGCATAAATTCCATGAAGGGCTTGGCCAAGTTGGCATAGCAGACTATCTACCACTGAACCCTTCTCCCATAGCTGAGGACCTAGAGTGGGGAGCCCCAGATGTAGGTGACAAAGCATATAGGGAGTGTCCAGTCTAGATGTGCTGGGAGCCCTTTTCCCATCAGGGATCCAGGAGCGCTTTTAAAACTCAAAGGGGGTGGGGCTTGCCCTCAGGATTGGAGCAACAGGTGAATCATGGGAGAGGGAACCAGGAAAATGTGGCTTACCTTTAGCAGGTGCTGGGCGGTATAGAAGCCAGCTGGACCACTGCCCACCACACAGATCTGGGGGGGCTGCTCCTGTGTAGAGAACTGCTGCAGGAAGCCTGATGGGAGGCAGGTGGGGGGGGGGATGGAAGGTCAGATCAGCACTTCCCAAACCAACATGAGCATCAGGCAGAAGCTGGAGTTTCTCAAGCTTCACCCCCATTTGCACCCTCCTCCTCTTTTTCCTCAAAGCTTTGGCGTTTACAAGATCCCCTACTTCGTCTGAACCCCCAAAGGCTATGTCTTCATCCAGAGCCCCACGACTCACCCATGGATTTACTATGCCCACTCAACAACCCCCAACACCCTTGAAGCTGCCCTGCACAGTATTTCATTTTTCTTACAGGGTTCCCTACCCACCCAGCTAGAAAACCACATCCTTCCAACGGACTCTAAATCATCCCAATCTTGCCCCAGGGATCTCCCACAATGCCGGACTGTACTTCTTCTAACTACTCTCTCTCCACAGAATGCTATATTGTCCATATAGACCCCTGTCTTTCCTACAGACCCCTGTTTTGCCTCAGACTTCGCTCTTGGCTCCCAGACCTTCTTCATATAATCCCCATTCACCCGGTCTCACACCTGTGCACCTCACAGTCTCCCCTTCTCACCTTTGTTGACACACATCTGACCGCACAGGCCCCCACCTGCCCCCGTACACCATGCCAATCTCGTCCGTAGGACTAAACCCTTCCGGTTTCGCCCCTGGCCCCCTCTCGCCCCTCTCCAGCCCTGCCCCAGCTCCGCTCCGACACCCACACTTGGCGCTCGCAGGCCTCCCTGCGCGGACATTCAGCCCCAGAGGTAAGTGCCCTGCTCCTACTCGGGGTCCTCCCGGCGGGAGGCGGCCGGGTCCGACGCCACGCCGACCAGTGCCACCAGGACCAGCAACGCAGAGCCATGGCTGGGAAGAGCAACCAGCCAGAGGACAGGATCCCAGCGACGCCCCGCGCTCAGGACAGGGGAATCCGTGCTCCGCGCGGGCTCCGGCCCCGCCCCCGACCTGCCCCCGCCCCCAAGTCCCGCCTCCTACGCTCTGGGGACGCGCGGCGTGGAGGCCACGCCCCCACCGCGAAAGCATCCCGCCCCCAGAAGGGACGCCCGCCCGCGGATCCACCCTCTATCGCTGAAGGGCCCGCCCCCAGGACTTCTGAGCGTTAGTGACTTAATAAATTTCTCCCCAATCCAATCATCTGGAGGCTAGCGTTGAACGAGAGCGAATCTCCATCGCTGTATCAATCCTGCCTGATGGACGGAGCCAATTAGGAAGGAGCTTACTTTACTTAGCCTCTCCCCCTCGGAGGCGCTCGTCACTCTCTGATGACGCATGGGCCGGTGCCTTTTGAGAGCGTGCCCTCCCCGCCTGGGCCTGGTGTCTTTCCAGCCAATCATGAGTCGAGTTCCAAAGGCGCCTCCCTGCCTATAGCGTGATAACCACGGAGTCCGGAAGTCTGGGGAAAAAGGGCTCCTGCTGGGCCTTGGCCGCACGTGGGCCTAAAGCAGGTGTGACCCCGGCCAGATGCTGTCCAGTGCAGGCCAGGCAGCATTTTAAACCTTAGAGATCAAGTCCCTCCCCTTCACGTAGGTGAAGAAACGGGAGGAGCGGCTTGCCCTGGGTACTTAAGGACAGAGCCAGGTCGCCCGCCCCAGTCCCAAGTGGACTGGTACTAACAGTGAGGCTGCTTAGGCCTGGGCCTCGGGTGCAGAATTTCAGGAGGCGCCAAAACCTCAGTGATTAAGGTAAAAATATTTTAATGCAATATTTTTAGAGATCAAAATTAATGCCAAAAATCCATGGTGACCAAAAATACATGTTTAAAGGACAGGGTCTGTGGTCAAATCTGACCCGGTAAACCCAACGCCAGCTTCAGCTTCCACCACCCCCC
>NW_024424897.1:6449250-6484470 GCF_017311325.1 Ursus maritimus | reverse complement strand
CTGCTCCTACTCGGGGTCCTCCCGGCGGGAGGCGGCCGGGTCCGACGCCACGCCGACCAGTGCCACCAGGACCAGCAACGCAGAGCCATGGCTGGGAAGAGCAACCAGCCAGAGGACAGGATCCCAGCGACGCCCCGCGCTCAGGACAGGGGAATCCGTGCTCCGCGCGGGCTCCGGCCCCGCCCCCGACCTGCCCCCGCCCCCAAGTCCCGCCTCCTACGCTCTGGGGACGCGCGGCGTGGAGGCCACGCCCCCACCGCGAAAGCATCCCGCCCCCAGAAGGGACGCCCGCCCGCGGATCCACCCTCTATCGCTGAAGGGCCCGCCCCCAGGACTTCTGAGCGTTAGTGACTTAATAAATTTCTCCCCAATCCAATCATCTGGAGGCTAGCGTTGAACGAGAGCGAATCTCCATCGCTGTATCAATCCTGCCTGATGGACGGAGCCAATTAGGAAGGAGCTTACTTTACTTAGCCTCTCCCCCTCGGAGGCGCTCGTCACTCTCTGATGACGCATGGGCCGGTGCCTTTTGAGAGCGTGCCCTCCCCGCCTGGGCCTGGTGTCTTTCCAGCCAATCATGAGTCGAGTTCCAAAGGCGCCTCCCTGCCTATAGCGTGATAACCACGGAGTCCGGAAGTCTGGGGAAAAAGGGCTCCTGCTGGGCCTTGGCCGCACGTGGGCCTAAAGCAGGTGTGACCCCGGCCAGATGCTGTCCAGTGCAGGCCAGGCAGCATTTTAAACCTTAGAGATCAAGTCCCTCCCCTTCACGTAGGTGAAGAAACGGGAGGAGCGGCTTGCCCTGGGTACTTAAGGACAGAGCCAGGTCGCCCGCCCCAGTCCCAAGTGGACTGGTACTAACAGTGAGGCTGCTTAGGCCTGGGCCTCGGGTGCAGAATTTCAGGAGGCGCCAAAACCTCAGTGATTAAGGTAAAAATATTTTAATGCAATATTTTTAGAGATCAAAATTAATGCCAAAAATCCATGGTGACCAAAAATACATGTTTAAAGGACAGGGTCTGTGGTCAAATCTGACCCGGTAAACCCAACGCCAGCTTCAGCTTCCACCACCCCCCACCCCCCCACCCCCACCCCACCCAGGTCCCTCCTGTCAGGCACTTCCTTGGGGAAGCCTTCCCTGACGGCCCTCTCCCAAGCTGGGTTAAGGCCCCTAGTTGTCCCCGGAACACTCTACTTTAGCTCATCATTACTTAGTTCGCTGCCTTATCACTTTTTTTATTTTTAAATATTTTATTTATTTGTTTGTTTATTTGTCAGAGAGACAGAGAGCACAAGCAGGGGGAGCCGCAGGCAGCAGGAGAAGCAGTTTCCCTGCTGAACAAGGAGCTGGGTGCAGGACTCCACCCCAGGACCCTGGAATCATGACCTGAGCCAAAGGCAGCCGCTTAACTGACTGAGCCACCCAGGCATCCCCGCCTCATCATTTTGTAATTGTCTTTTTATTGAAGTCTAACAAACAGAAAAGTGCACAAATCGTGAGTACACTGTTTGATGAATTACCACAAGGTGTAACCCTATAAACCAGCGTCTGGGTCAAGAAATGGGACGTGTGCCTCTCCTTGTCACCTCACCTCTCTCCTACTGAGAAATAAATACTGTTCTGCGTTTTACTAAGACATTGTATTTTGTGCCTGGCAAACTATGGCTTGCAGGCCAAATCCTGCCTATCACCTGTTTTCATACTAGCACAAGCTAATGGTTTGTCCATTCTTAAATGGTTAAAAAATTGTGAAGAATAATATTTTGTGGCATGTAAAAATTACTTAAAGTTCAAAAAAAGTTTTATTGGCACACAGTCATGCTCATTTCTTTCCATATTTTCTGTGGCTCAACGTGCTTTGAGTAGTTGTGTTTCAGTCATTGTGACTGAGGCCGTATGGTCCACAAGGCCCAAAATACTATCTGGTGACATCTGGGTGCCTCAGTCAGTTAAGCATCCAACTCTTGATTTCGGCTCAGGTCATGATCTCAGGGTCATGGGATCAAGCCCCAAGTGGGGCTCCAAGCTGGGCGTGGAGCCTGCTTGGGATCCTCTCTCTCCCTTTCCCTCTGCCCCTCTCTCCCCCCTCCCTCATAAAAAGTGTTTGCTATAAGTTCTAAAAATGTTAGCTATCATCCTCACCATCATCATATTATCACCTCCCGTATACCTCTGTAAATTAGACCTGAGGTCTCTGTAGAGTCCAGGGAGGGCTTCATTCTCTCCTGTCACCTCCCTCCTTTCCTCTCAAGCCCCATGCATTCCCAGCCCACATCCTTAGAGTAACAGAAAATCGAGCCTCAAAGAAATCAAGTGCCTTGTTCCCGAACTCCTGCGGTACAGCCAGGTCTGGTACGGAGGCTGCCCACTCCCCACTCAGGCCCAGATCGATAACAATGAGTCACTGGTATGGATTAGGACGGTTTTGATGTGTAGCCAGGGCTGTGCAATGGGACCTTTTCTGACACTGCATTTTTTCATGTGGAGAATTAGCGGTTTGATTATCACATTCCCAGACCTGAGAGCCATTTCTGAGCCGTTAATGCATTTCAAAAGAGCAGTAATAACGTATAGCAAAGCAGGAGGCTGGGGAGGCTGCCAACCCTTTCTTGTTCCAAGAGGGCTGCTTGGATCCCAAACTCAGCTCTATCGGTCCACCTCCCAGCAGGAAACAGATGGCACACTCAGGAGGGCTGACTGAAAAGAGTTTAATGAAGGAACTTTGCACAGAAGTGTGGGCAGGATCAAGGGAATGGGGAGGCACCCCTGGCTAGCAACGGCTGGAAGCCATTACCAGCCCAGGCCCCGAAGGAGCAGAAGGAGGGAGCAGTTTCAGAAGCAGTGAGAGGCCTCGCTGTAGGAAAGGGCGCCGGGCAGAAGCCGTGGTCTTTTGTGGAGGAAGGCAGGGTGGAGGTGAAGAGGGGGTAGGGAGGGAATGGATCTGGAGGGGCAGCAGAGCCACACCATGGACGGGTTCTCCCCCGGGACCGGGCGTGGAGGATGGCGCGGCCTGCGGTCTAAGCCCCTGCCCGGCCCACTTGCTGCATTTAGCCTCCCCACCCGCGGAGCCAGCATGCCCTCTACCCTGTCCAAAGTTGTCCCTGAAAAACAAGGCAATTGTGTGCTCAGAACATGACTCGCATGTTCTCAACCAGAGATAATTTTGCCCCCTAGGGGACAGTTAGTTGGCAATGTCTGGAGACATTTTTTGATTGTCACAACTTGGGTTCCTGGCGTCCCCGTGGGTAGAAGCCAGGGATGTTGCTAAATGCCCTGGGATGCCCAGGACAGGCCCAGTGACGAAGGAGGATCTGGCCATGATGTCGATACTGCCGATGTAAGAAGCCCTGCTCTGGACTAACTGCTCTGGTCTCGCGTCATAGGCCTGGCCTCCTCCTCTGTCCCTCCCTCAGTCTCCAGCTGGGCCCTTCCTTGTGCCCTCTCATCCAGCCGCTAGTTAGGGTGGCCCCCAGCCCTCGCTCCAGGCTGCCCACTTTGGCTGACTCTCGGTGGCGTCTCCAGCACGCTGCCTCCCTCCTCTGGCTGGCATCCGTGACTCCCTGGATCCCTGCCTCCCTCCCAGGCTGCAGGCACCTGTTCACAGCCAAGCCCTGCTCTTGACTCCAAGCCCCTTGTATCTGCACCCTGTCCTCCTTCCTCTCCCCTCTAAGGCTGTCTGTCCTCCAGACCCTGTGCCCATCATCCCCTCCAGCCTCGGCTACCCTCCCAGTAATTTTTCTCTTTGCAATTGATAGTTCTTCCAGGCCCACCCCTTCTAAACATCATGGACCAAAGCAGACTTTTTCTAGAACTAGCCAAGGTCAAGCTCAAAGCTATTGACACTCTTATTTATGCCCTTATTTCCCCTGGAGTGCTCTCCCCACAAAACACGTACGCTTTGATTTCACTGATATTGCGCATCTCGGGAGCTGCTGAGCCTGTGTCTGGCAGAGGCTTCTCTGGCTGAGATACCAGGAAAGTCTGCCAAAAGTAACCTCTCCCTGTCCCTGGGGAGAGGGCTCCTTAGCAGACAGAGCCCAAAGGACGAAGGAAGAAGCAGTGGCCAGCCAAGCATGGGCTCTCCTGGCACTCGGGAGGCCCTAACTGAGGGACTGACCCTTCGCTCTCCTCGCCTCCCCCTGCCCAGGCCCCTCCTTTCCCCCCATCACCTTCCCTTAACCCTACCAAGGCTCAGACACAGCAGGGGAGGAATCGAGCTGTTTAGCCCTGAGATGAAGTTGGCTGAGGTCCACACTGACCAGAATGCCCAGCCACTGTTTTTCCTTTCCCCCAGATATCCCTCAAAACCCAGAAAAGCAAGCAGGACAGGTTACCCCTGGAAATCCCAGCTGGAGCCCTCCACCTCACTGCCCCCAGTGCCTCCCCACTCCACCACCAGCAACCCAGCCCCCGCACTGGGGAAGGGCCCGGGCCCTCCTGGAGAGAGGGCAGGCCAGCAGAAGCAAGAGAGCTAGGGTTGGGCCAGGGAGGGGGTGCAGGGTGACTGTGCGGCCCACCCCTCATTGCAATCCCACCAGTTCGGTGATGGGAGGGGTCTGCACCATGAACTCCTCATAGCGACTGAGAAACAGCCTGAAGCGAGCCAGGTAAGAGTCCTCGTTGTACGGCAGCTGCTTCTCATGGAGGAACCCGGACACCACGGGCTTCACCTGCCGGAAGATGGGCAGGAGGAGGGGCCGCTGAGCCGGGACTGGGGGCAGCCCCCTCCCCGTGGGGGGCCCTTCCTCCTCCCAGCCCCAGCTCCTGTCGCCTTGTTCCATGATGCTCTGGAGGACTGGACAGGCGGGGAGGATTCCTACCTCTCCCCTCCCAGCAGGCAAGGGAAAGAAGTGGGTGAGGTGGGGGCTTCTCCCCCATATCTTCCCCGCCAACAAGCACCGCTCACTCTCATGGTCCAGATGAGGAAGCGAGGCTCCTGGACACTCAGTTAACTTGTCCAGAGTCGCAGTGCTCGTAAGGAACCCACACGTCTCTGATTGGAGACGCACGCTGCCGCTTGTACACGGGGCTGCCCTTGCAGGATACCTCTGACCCGGCCAGCTGGGGGACCCACGGTTCACTCCGCTCCGCCCTCAGTCCCTTCATCCCAGCCCGCCAGGCCGCCCGCAGCCCACCTTCAGACACATGTTGTCAGAGAGCCGGGGGAAGAGGTGGTGCTCCACGTGGCAGCTGATGAGGGAGTGGCCGAACGCCCAGTCCAGCAGCGGCAGCCGGGGCAGGTTCAGCACCCCCAGGCTCATCATGTGAATCCGCCGGGGCTTCTTGTCCCGGGAGAACATGGGCAGCCCGATGTGCTGTGACAGATGCGTGGGTCACACCCTGGGCCTCCCCGCCCTGCCCTGGACATCCTCGCCTACCACTTGGGGACCCGGTGGGTCCTTCTGCCTCCCTCACTCCCACTCCTGCGGGACCTGGAGAGGCGAGAGGAGGCTGGGACTCTCCTGTCCGTGCTCTGAGCTCAGTCTCACCCATCTCTGGGCCTCTCTTTCCATCTGTACGATGAGGGGCTGGGCTTGGATACCCTTTGGACCCCATGGTCCTGGCATGCCCACCACTGCCCACTGCTCGCTGTCATGCCACCATGCCTTTGTCTCATCTTGGAGAGACCTTCTCTGCTCTCTTTTCATGAATCAAAATCCTGCTTGGGGTTCAAGATCAAGTTTGTGTAATTGTTCATTCAACAAGTATGGATAAGTGCCTCTAAGGGATGTGGGAGTGAATGGGAGCGTCCTCTCTAGCAGGACAGGCAGGTGGCAGGATGGCTCGGGCAGCACGCACAGCTGCACGCTCTGAGGTGAAGTCATCGCCGGCAGCGTGGCCAGGGCCGGGATAGGCGCGTGAAGGGGGCTTCATCTGTCTCATGTCCAGGGAGCAGGGACACATCCCTATGGAAATGGCCCTGATCTGAGTGCTGAGCCTCTGGAAGGTCTCCTGTCTCCGGCTCCTCCAGCCTCGTGGCCTGCGCTGGGGCCTTGGTGATGGCCCATAGCTCATGTCACTTGGGCTTATCACAGTAAGTGCCCCAAGGACGGGAGATGGGGTCCCTAATCACTTGTGTCTCCACAGGAGCTAATCAAGGGCCCTAGGCATAGAAGTTTCTTAAATCTTCCATCCACGATCCATATATGAGCGGCAGCCAGTGTTGAAGAGAAGCACATTCTTCACCTGAAACCCAAACTCTGATAACCCACAGAGAGTGGGGGTGGGAGACAGGAAGGAATGGCTCTCTCTCTCCCCAGGTGGCCTCTCTCTCCCCAGAGCCCTGAGTCTAGCCTGCGGTCAGGGTTGGGGAGGCCTCACCTGGAAGATGTTGACATGGAGGTAGGGGTGGGCCAGCAGGGATCTGGTGGTGAGCATGCAGAGCAGGGCCGAGCCTGGGCTCCGGAAGCCAGACACGCTCCGAAGCAGCCAGTAGTGAGCGTAGAGGCCCAGGGAGATCAGGCCCAGGGTGCGCACAGCCGACCTGAGCTCCGCCCTTCTCAGCCGCTCTGCCGGAGGGAACAAGAAGTCCGGGGGGCGGGGGGGCAGCGTTCAGATCCCGCACAAGCTGGCCCTTCTGGCCCACGGGGGCTAACTAGCGTGCTAACTAGGGCGATCCATTCATCCTCACAGCCCGGAAAAGTACGTTCACCCACCTTATGGATAAGGAAGCAGAGCACTAAGCAACTTGACCAAGGCCACTCTGCTAGGAAGTGGTAAGTGCCATCCAGGGCAGGGACCCAGCCCCTCCTTCCACCGAATGATATTGTTACCAGAATATTACAATCCCTAACGTGCAATACAGCACGAGGCACCTGCGAAGTACGTTTGTATCTGTGACCTCACGATGCTCTCACACCACCCTTGAGGACCAGGTAACAACCTGAGCCAGAGTGGTTACATTACCTGTCATCGGTCATCAGCCAGCAAGTGGCAGAGCCAGACTCGGCCCTGAGTCCAAGGCTCCTTCCACCCTGCCTGGCTGTCTCAGAAAGTTTCTGGTCTCAACTCGGGGCTCTCAGCTTCCTCCACGAGCAGCCTCCAGGAAGCCAAGAGGTGAAGTAAGGAAAGGGGGGAACCCGCTCTCGGCAGGGCGCGGCCCTGGCATACTCACCGACAGCCACCAGTGGGGTTATGACGGGGATCGAGAGAGGAGCCAGGAACATGTACACAAAGCGGTTGAGGCAAGGCAGCCTCCAGGTGCTCGAGTCGCCCAGGCCCAGCACGTTGGTGTAGCCGTGGTGCAGCTTGACGTGTCCGTAGTGGGCATACTCTGCACTGAAGGCCGAGCATACCTGGAAGAGGGGGCCGGACAGGGCACCGGGTCCGTGGCAGGCACGGTCAAGCCAAGCAGGCCTCAAGAACGCCCACCCTCCCCGGATGCTGCGTTTCCAGGGCCTGCCTGCCCTACACCCCCCAGCTAGTCGGACCATCAGCGCTCGGGTCTCTGTGGCCGCAGAGTGGCCGCCAGTCAAAAGAGCTGCATCCGCTCGGCGCAGCGATGCTAAGTGTTTGGAGGGGGGAAGCCAGCCCCAACGGCCACTCTGCCGCTGACCACCCGGGCAAGCCCGCAAGCCTGAGGGGGCTGTCAGAGGATCGGGCGCACTGCAGGTAAAGCTCCAGGCACCCAGCTGCAATGATTTTGTGCCTGTTTCTCGGAAACCTCTGTATCTTCACAGCACTGTTTTGCATTCCGAGCCCCCTCCCGCAGCGAGGGGAGGGGTGCAGGAGTGGTCTGTCCATGAGGGTGGCACCCAGGGGGAGGCGCCCCGCTGGGGGCTGAGCATGAGCTTCTCCCCAGGGGTGACTCCTCTGCATGCCCCTCGTGGGATTCTTCCAAACTGCCCACAAGCAGCAGCGGGACAGCAGCTCGGGGACTCCGAGAAGGGCAGTCCTTCTGGATGCAAAAGAGACACTAAGGTGTTTCTTATGCAGATATATGCAAATTAAAATGCAGATGTCAGCCTCCTCCAGTATTTTATCCAGGCCAGAAGATTCTGCTAATTTTATCAAAGAGGCTGCCCGCCTGTTTCCAGAGGAACATGAAGAGTTTCCCAGCTGCGATCGCGGTGAGCCTGGTGAAGACAGCAGAGCAGCCTTCGCTGCACGGTCCGTGTCCTGCGCGTTGCGAGTGCGATCTTCAAGCCTGGCGGGTCAGGGGCGCTATGATCCACAGTTGACAGAAGCAGAAACTGAGACTGAGGGAGGCCACGTGACCACCCAGGTCACTCAGCTAGGAAGCTGTTAGAGGGAGGATTGGCACCCAGAATCCACCCAAGATAAGCCGTAAGACCCCTGAGACGAGCCGCTAACTGCAAGGGAGCAGGAACCCAGGCTCTGGGTCCAGGCAGCGGAGGCAAAGCCAGGAGGAGACACATCGGAAACAGCATCGTCTTCATGCTCTGTCTGCAGAGACTTCCTCCCTTGGACTGAGATGGCACAAAAATGTAGCTGGAAGCTCCGGCTGAAGGACACCGAGGAGGGGCACAGCTAGTGACGTGACCACCGCGGTGTTACAACAGACCGATATGCCAAACCAGCGCTGCCCGGGCCCCTCGGGAGGCAGGGGCGGGAAGGTCAGCGCCGACCCCACACAGCCTTGCTGTGCAGCCCACAAAAGTGGGACGAAGTGCTTCGCTCTCAGGTGAGGTACCCACCTAGGGATGGCATTTTGCTCACTGTTTTTGTAAGCTCACAGAGGGACAGATCCTGGGGGAGGCTGCAGAGGGTGCGTGGGTAATGTGTCAGCTGAAGTGACAGGTCTTCCAGGCCTGCTGGTCCCCAGAGCACGCACCCACCGGGGCCTCGCTGTTGGTTCGAGTTTCAGGCAGAGGCTTTCAGCCGCGGGCTCGGGGCGGCAGCCTGGTCTGCTGGGATCTCCTCAGAGGCCAGCCTGCCTCTGGCCAAGGCCTGCAAGGGTGTGTTTTGAACCTCAAGGTCCTATCCCATGTAATTGGAAGAAACAACTGGTTTGTTTTTGTTTTTTTTTTAAGAAACCATATATATTTTTAAAGATTTTATTTACTTATTTGGGGGAGAGAGAGAGAGAACAGGAGTTGGGGGGAGGGGCAGAGGGAGAAGCAGGCTCCCTGCTGAGCAAGGAGACTGACGCATGGCTTGATCCCAGGTCCCAGGACCCTGGGATCATGACCTGAGCTGAAGGCAGACGCTTTACCGAGTGAGCCACCCAGGCGCCCCGAGAAGCAGCTGTTTGGAATCGCTCCTTCTATGCGCTTCTGCTTCAAGGGCCCATGGCACCTGCAGGCTGCTTGGGGACAGAGTTGCCTTTCCTTCTGGCACCAGCTCGGCCTCTGCTCGCAGACCAGATGGGCAGCTCACCACACTCGGAGTAGCACCGCCACCAACGACCGGGCGCCTGAGCAGGACTGAGCAGCGCTGTAAGAACTCGGCCCCCAGGGACCTGGCGGGGTCCTCAGTCAGCCGCTCAGCCACGTGGCCGGACCCCAGGGTGGGGGGGATGAGCTACATGTGACTCAGCACCCACTTCCAGAGTCTGTTTGGTTGGCCTTTTTATATGAATAAGAACAGATTTGGGGCTATTTCCATAACACTGGAATTCTCACTCCCATCTGGATGTTCCTTCTGTGGAGGGAAGGAGAGGGTGGATTTGGGCTGAGAGAGAAGACCACACAGACGGCGGCGCATCTCCCAGGCACCTGCACCCATCGGCACATACACCCATCGGCCAGAGTGCAGGGGAGGGGCCAAATGCTGCGCAAGGAGCTGGAACACGGACTGGCCTGCTCCCGAGGATTAGGCAGAGGTCTCACACAAGAGGATGCCACATGCAGACCCGGGGAGAGTTCCAGAAGCCCTACGGCTGGTATTGCTCTTTTTTTTTTTTTTCTTTTTTTTTTTTTTTTTAGCAATCTCTCCACCCAACCCAAGATCGAGAGGCACACGTTCCACCAACTGGTTCATCCAGGCGCCTCAAGGAGGGTGTTGCTTCTGGATGTCTCCGTCCTCTGTACCCCTCAGGAAGACTTAAGGGCCCCAATCTCTTAGCAGCACTTGGGCGATGTAAGTGGCCAGCATGTGCATGGGGCAGGTGGCACTGTAAGTCTTCCTGACACCTTCCCTCTGCTAAGCATCAGGGACCCCAAGGCTCTCATCAGTCACTTATTTCTTCACTTGGCCACTTGCGCACTCGAGCAACCTCAGACCTCTGCCGGCGGCCAAAAGTAACGAATAGCTAAGGTGGTAGTTCGAAAAATACTATTTTTTGAATAGGTAATACGTTTACATAATTCGGAATTCAGAAAGTCCGCAGTGATGGGTCTTGTTCCTACCTCACCCCCCAGCTCCCCATTTTCCTCCTGGGACTTAAGGGAGGACCTTGATCTCTTACGTGTCCTTGAATATTTTATTTTTCTAAACAAACAATACTTTGCAGGATTACATCACATCATATAAAATTATGGTGCAGTCGAAGTTGGGTTTTAAATAGGTCATTCTACTGCATTGGAAGGGGAGGGGCAGGATGAGACAGGTGATGGGCTGCAGGCTGTTGGAAAGGGAAAGGGACAGGCAGGCATGGGGGACAGGACCTGGGAAGGGGAGGGGTGGGAGGATCAGCAGGGATCAAGGGCTATGACCAGGTTTCCAGCTCGGGGGCCTAGGGCATGGTGGCATCACTCCAGAGAGGGACACAGGGCCAGGGGGCAACAAGCGAGGACTAGACAGGAAAGAAAGGCGCCTGGTTGTCCTGAGCCAGCTGCCCTCAGGGAGGACAGGCCCCGGGCTCCCTCTGGACCCTCTCTCACTGATTCCCAGGAGCTGAGCACCCCCTTCATGTTGGCTTCAGGGTGGTGGGGGCCTCTGGGGCGCCATGGGCCTAGGCAATAGGTTTGTCAGATAAAGTATAGGACACCCAGATAAATTCAAATTTCAGATAAACAACCAATTCTTTTCTTATAGAAGTATATCCCAAATGCACACCTGGCCTCTGCCCACTAGGTGCCAGTAACGTGCACACACACACACACACACACACACACACACACACCGGTCACAGTAGCCAACGATGTCTGGAGATGTCGCCCCGTGTCCCTGCCATGCTCTCTCCGTGCTCATGGCCCGCACACCACCTGCTCGGTGCCCCCGTCACGTTCCGCCTGCCCTGGTCCCGGCTGCACCTCATACCAGCTGAGCTGTCTTGGCCAAGCGACTTAACCTCCCAGACCAGTGTTTCCTCATCTACGAAGTGAGGGTAATGACAGCTTCCACCTCACAGGGAGGCGTGCCTACTGAATGCAGTAATTTGTGTAAAGTACACAGGAGGCGCCCAGTAAGTGTCCGCTGATATAAATAGGACGTTTATTATTTCTGCGTCATTCATGTATATCTGTTTCCCACCGGACTCTGAGCCCTTGGGGAATCAGAAGCGGGTCTGGGTCACCGTTGTGTCCCCAGCACCCAGTGGAGGGCTTGGCAGGGAGGAGAAGCTCGGTGATGTGGGGAGCCCTGCTCGACCATCGCCACTCAGCCTGGACTGACGTTGTCCCAGCCACCGAAGCTCCCCCTGAAACGGCGTCCTCGCCCAGCTAGACAGCTGCTGCTGGGCTCACAGCAAGCCTGCCCTCCTCTCCCCGAGCCCCTCCCTCAAGGCTGTAGTCCTCACACTTGGCTGCCATCCACAGACCACTGCCTGGCCCTGCTCTGGGGTCCTCTGCCTCTGAGAGGTCATATGCAAGCCCACCACGGTCCCTGCCACCAGAAGCCGGGCTTTACAGACCTACAGGAGTAGGAATCACCATGAGACCCCCATCCCAGAGTCCTCGGGCTTACCCTTGAGGAAGCCACACCAAAGCGGGGGCGGTGGGGTGGGGGGCTGCTTGAAAGTCCCTTTTGGTGGGGCGCCTGGGTGGCTCAGTCGGTTAAGCCTCTGCTTTCAGCTCGGGTCATGATCCTAGGGTCCTGGGATCGAGTCCCACATGGGGCTCCTTGCTCAGCAGGGAGCCTGCTTCTCCCTCTCCCTCTCTCTCTGCCTCTCTCCCAGCTTCTGCTCTCTCTCTCTCTGTCTCTCACTCACTCTCTCTAATAAATAAATAAAATCTAAAAAAAAAAAAAAGAATATAAATGTAACTAATGGGAGAAGCTGGGTGAAGGGTACACTGGACCTCTCCTATTTTTGCAAAGTCCTGTGAATCTATAATTATTTAGAAACTGAAGTTTGTGTTTTTTTCTGCAAAAGTATATTTCGTGCTACAGATCTAGTTTTCCCCTCTAAATAATTTTTTTAAATAAAAAAAATTAAAAATCATAGTCGGCATACCCAGACTAACACCCCTCAGGGTTCGGGTGCGGACAGAAGAAAGGTCAGAGAGATACCCCGGAAGATAATGGCCACACTGAACTTGAGTACATTCTAGAATCAGGACCAGGCTGGGCTTCCGAGCTCTGTTTCTACCACTACACGGGACTCCAACGACAGTGGTGGCATTCCCCTGTGTGACGCCCCCTCCCCCAGGGCAGAGCCGGGCTCCCCATGCTCCCCTTGGACCAGCTGTGACTCCACCCCTGCAACACAAAGCCACTTTAGAAGGAGGGTTTGAAGTGGAGACACACTAAAGAGCTTAGTGACTGGCTCGACCTGTTCCCTCCCACTCAAGAAGCATCTTGATTATGAGTGAAATACAGGGAAGTCCTTAAAACCCTCTGATCTGGGGAGTCAACCCTTTCCAAGCTGCGGGATTTAAACCAAGGTTGGCCCTGCCCACCCCACCCTGCCTCCCCCTTCCTGCAGTCCTAGCACATAACCTAGGACCAAGAGGGGCAGGTGCTCTGCAGGGAAGGCCAGGGCCATCCGTGGACCAGGAGAGGTCAGAGGCTCACTAGCAGGAGGCATGGAACTTTCTCATGCAAACCGGAAGTGGGTCTTCAGAGGGAAGTTCGCTGTAGTGTGGGCAGGTGTGTATGACTGGGGATACCTCAAAGAAACCACGACAGCTGGAGTGTCACTGCCCTGTCCACCCTGCCTGCCCCTCCTCCCAGATCCAAGTGGTCAGAGAGGGCCAGGCCCTTGTCCCACCCCCAGCTCGACCCAGCAGACCCTGTGACAAGCCTGGCCAAAGCTGGGTGCCCAGGGACACGAATGACCCTCGCTGACTCCTGGGGCTCCAGACTAAAGAACTAGATCATTCTGTAGGGCTGGTGGCTCCTGAGGGTCGAGCACAGGCAGCCAAGGAGAGAAGGATCAAAGAGAGCAGACAGTAAGCCTCGGCGGAAGTGGGGAGTCAGGTCCAGCTGTGCCATGCGGAGAACAGAGGGTGGGCCAGCGCCGCAGCAAACAGCGCCCTCAACACACACACACACTCACACACTATGATCTGTCCAACTTTGCATAATGCACGAACTTTTCTTTTAAACACAAACAGCGCTAACAGATGGGAAAGACAAAACTGCTAACCCTCTCCTTGCTGTTGACCTCACGTTCCCTCCAGAAAAGAAAGAACAACGCCAAGACCTGGTGAGCGTCCAAGAGTCAGGCCCAGGCCCTCAATCCTGATCTCCGTGGTCGCATGGAAGCCTCGCACTGGCTCCACCAGGCCAGTGATGTTATGATGCCTGTTTATTAGATGAGGGAGCCAACACCGAATTAAGCAACTTGCTCCAGGTCAGGCAGCCGGTGGGGCTGGGCCTGTGGCTCCCGCGGCCGTGCCCAACGCCGGCCCCTGCCTGGCCACCAAGACCAGCAGCCTCCCCGAGGATCCCACTCGCCCCACGAATGCCAGCGGTAGGGGGAGACTGAGCCGACCCCTGCCGCACACTGGAAACCAGACGCTCCCCAGGCGCGTAGCCAGAACCGTGCTGTGTTTGGCCGGAAAGCACGCCCTGCGGCAGTCACCACACGGAGGTGAGAACCAAGCCTCCCCCACCACAACGGACTCACAGGCCTCTGGACGGTGACCTTCCAGGAGCTGGCTTTTCCCTGGACTTTGTCTCCACGTCACCTGCAGAGTCACCAGCAACAAATACTGACGAAATACCCACCGAGATCTCAGCCCTGTGCCAAGACCTGAACCTACGAAGAGGTCAGGATGAGGCCACGGCCCTGGGGATCATAGGGACAAGACAACCTGCAGCCACAAAGCCACCTGGTCCCTCACGGCGGGTCAGACACTGTGATTCTGAGGGCGCCTGAGTGGCTCAGTCGTTAAGCATCTGCTTTCGGCTCAGGTCATGATCCCAGGGTCCTGGGATCGAGCCCTGCATCGGGCTCCCTGCTCGGCGGGAAGCCTGCTTCTCCCTCTCCCACTCCCCCTGCTTGTGTTCCCTCCCTCGCTGTCTCACTCTGTCAAATAAATAAATAAAATCCTAAAAAACAAAACAAAAAAAAGACACTGTGATTCTGTGCCAGCTCTTCAGCTGGGGAGGCTGGGGAAGCTTCTGGGTGGACGTGTCCTCAGCTCCCTGCCTTCCCTTGGCATCCACAATAGCTACCTTCTTCCCCAGAATCAAAGCCAGGGCGTTCTCAAACTTTGGTGGGTATTCGATCACTGGGGAACCTGGTGAATAGAGGGGCCAGGGTGCCCTTCTCTGACAAGCCTGGGCCTCCAGGTCATTCAGCTGCACAGGGAAGTTTGAGAACACGGTCACCTCTATATGGTCAAATCTCCTGTCGTAACTTAGTCCAAAATCCACAACACCTACTCACCCTCAGCTGTCCCCGGGGCTCCTGGCACTCAGGACAGTTTAGAGAAGTCCACACAGAGCTCATCCTACCCGTTGTGTCCCCAGCTTCTCCCCTGCCCATGATTACAAGCTACGGGGCATCTGACCCCAGCTCCAGGCCTCAGGGTCTAACCAGCACCACCGCCCAGCGGTTCCCTGGGAAGGGAACTGACTTGAAATGCACCCTGAGGATCGGGAACCCGCAGGTTCCTCTTGCTGTCAGCACTTCAGAAACGTGTGCAGGTGGGAGAGGAGGGGAAGGGGAGAAGGGGGAATGGAGAGCCCCAGGGAGGAAATGTGTGACTTTATGAAATGTCTGTGTGTCTGTGCGTGTGCGTAGTTATAGAGACCTTAATAAAGTTATATAAAGTTCGGGAGGCCTGGGGGGCTCGGTCAGTGAAGCGTCTGCCTTTGGCTCAGATCATGATCCCAGGGTCCTGGGGTCAAGTCCCATATCTCCCGCATCGGGCTCCCTGCTCAGCGGGGAGTCTGCCTGCTGCACCCCCTGCTTGTGCTCTCTCTCTCTGAAAAGTAAATAAATAAAATCTTTTTTAAAAAGTCATATCAAGTTAATCATTGAGCTAATTGGTCATGGCAAGCCGTGGCAGAAAAGTCTGCTTCCAGTGCCAGCTTTCATGTCTGTTCATAGGGGACCTGGGCAACCCGGTGAGGGTCTACCTGGAAGGGGGCGGGGAGGGGGCAAGTTCCACAGAGGAACCGGAAAGGCCTGACACCAGTCCAGAGAGAAGGACAACCTGGCCAGAAGCCTCTGGCTTTGCCCGTAGGGGAAAAGGGTGAGGCAGAATGGGGAAGGAGTAGAAGAAGGTCAAGGGATGCAAAGGTCAGGAGAGCAGGGGCTCCTCAGGCTGGCTCGGCCATCGCCAGGCATCAGAGCGGTGCACGTTCCAGAGCTGGGACACGGTCAGGCCCCTGCTCCCTCTCCCTTTCTGTCCGGGGTTCACATTTTACTCCCTGACTGTGAAACCAGGAGGCCCCAAAGGTTGTAGCCAGGACAGGGGTCCTGGTAGGAGGAGGAAGCTCTATTTCCACTTTGTCCAGTGCCACAGAGAGGCAAGGAGGTACCCCCTGGAGAAACAGGGGTGCCCAGGCCAGTTCCCGTAGGTGGACACGCATCCATTCCTCGTGCAGCTCTCTACCCACTGGTGTGAACACCATCTCAAGGTCTGGGGGCAGTGCACACACGCACACACACACACACACACACACACAACTGTAGTGTAGGCTGCACACTTGGATACACATACCAACACCCACAGTGGCCTCTCCACACATCTGCACACCCCACAGAACGATGGGATTGAAGAAAAAAAAAAAAAAAAACAGAACCAAACCGAAAAATGAGACCACCCACACAGTGCCAGCAGTCACCTCCACCCCACCTAACCTCACCTCCACGAAGAAGAGCTCCCAGACCTTGCTCCAGCCTTTAGACTCCGTGAGTGCCCCGTGAGTGGCCAGGTGGCTGCCCTTGACCGTGAGCGTGTAGTGACACACACCCAGGATGGTGATGCCCAGCCCAAGGACCAGCACATTCTCAGAGCGCAGGCATAAGAACCCTGCATGGAGGAAGGAGAGAGGAGATGAGGGGATAGGGGCTTGGCAGGGGTTTCCTCCAGCTTTTGGGGATCTGGGCCCAAACACCCTGGCCCCTACCCTTACAGCCCAGGCCAAAGTGGGCCAGGGGCCTGGGGGCTGCCACAGGCAGAATGAGGCAGGTCCGGACCAGGAAATGTCCAAGGGAAACCCCATTCCCGGTGTCCCCCATGGAACATCCTCCCCTCCCCCTGTCCCTCTCATCCCTCTCAACTCCCCCCCACCCCGCCGCCATTCAGGCAGTCAGGCCTTCTCCCTTCTCCAGTACCCCATCCTCTGGGGACAAACGGCAGGACACTGCAACCAGACTTTCTGATTTGGGTTGAACCCCTCCTTCCTGGGGTCCCCAGCACGCACCATCTCCTCCACGCCCCAGTCCCCAGCCTCTCCACCACCCTACCCCTCACTCCGCTCCGCAGCCCGGCTTCCTGTCACCCTGTTCTGTGCTCCTCACCGGCCGGCAAGGCGAGGAGGCTGAGCGCGAGGATGGCGCAGTCCACGCCGTGGCGCTCCCACCAGGAGCTCGCCCTCTCCACGTCCCGGACCAGCGCCTCCAGCTCGCCCAGCAGCGCCTCGCCTCCGCCGTTCCCCCGGGGGGCGCCCCCAGCCGGCTCCATGGGCTCCGCGCTCCCGGCGGCCACCAGGGCGACCCAGGAGGACTGGGGGACGGTCTGCGGCGCCCCGCGAGGCGCACGGCGCGAGCAGGGGCGGGCCGGGGCGGAGTCACGCGCCAGCCGGGGACACCCGCCCTCGGTGTCATGGTGCGTGCTGGGCACCCGAGCGCCTCCTGCCGCGCGCGGCGACCACCCGGCCGGACCCGGGGGCACCCTCCCGGCGGGAGAGCCCAGAAACGCCGCAGAAGGAGCGGGCGGATGCGCCCCGGTGCGGAGGCCACCCCGGAGCGAGAACCGGCCGGGGCTGGAGGGAACGCCGGCCGCCTTGGCGGTGGGGGGTGGCGCCGAGACTCCCAAAGAGAGCCCCCGCCAGGGCCCTCTCAGACCGCCTGCCTTCAGACACCCTCCTCGCGTCCTCCGGTCCCCGCCCTCTCTAGAGTCCGCTGTAGCATTTTTATCCCCTGGCCTGCGTATTTTTCTTAGTAGCGCCTAGCAGACGCTCCCACGTGTGACCGGGGCCGGCCGGGTGGTCGGCAGGGTCTTACCTTTGCCGCTCTCGCTCAGGCGGCGTCTTTAGTACCTAGAACAGTTCTTGGCACAAAAACATTCTTGAATTCATGCGGCAGAAAGTGCAAGGACTCACTCCGTCCAGACAGATGGGGCATGGGGGTCCCTCTGGTCCTCGACTTTAGCAATGGTGACCCATGGAGAACTGGCTCTCCAGCCCAGAGATTTTTGGAGTGAGAAACTGTAAAATGAATAACCATGGAGAAAGGCGTAACTATAGAGAAAACACACTCAGAGCTCACCATTCCAGGTGGATCCTTCTGCAATTCCACTGGCTCAAGGGCGCCCAGGGTCATGGCAAACAGCACCCACACCCCCTGACTTGGGAGCAGCATCTGCCCTGGCCCCTTCCCATCAGTGCAGCCCCCCCACCCAGAGCTGCTGGAGGTCCTTCCTGCACAAGACCCTGCTCAGCTGACGCCCTTCTCAGCATCTGGGGCTCTGTTCTCCCTTCTCTTTTTTGTTTTACATTCCCCCTGGTTTCGTACTGAAGTCCCTTTCAAAATGAGGTCTGGCATGGCGAGGGCAGCAGCATTTCAGAGGAGATCTTTGGGAAGGAGGAAGAAAAGCAGGAGGAGGAGGGAGGTGGAGGAGAGCCCTGTGAGGACGTTAGGGACACTAATGACTGANTCCTGCTGTCTGCCGTGACATCTTCCTTCACGAATTCCTGTGAGCTTAGCCCTCCGATTCTGTATAAAAGGGTAAGATTTCTTTACCAGGTCAGTATTCTAAGGGGCTACAGTCTAAAAGACCCATTCTCACCACACGCAGGCGTGCACACACAGACACACACTTGTGTGTTCACCATTGGCTTCCATATCCTAATTAGGTTTTCTGTTTTCCCACAGCTCTGCAAAGATGGCATCAGCCCCATCTAATCCACGGAGTCGCAGAGAGATGAACTGATCTCCCCAACACCCACCCCAAATTCCTAAATGGCAGAACTAGAACTCATATCCAGGGTGTCTCCTCCAAATTCAATTATCTTTTGTTTCTATCAGATTCTTAAGACAGAGAAGGAGGAGGTGACTTTCCCCCACCCCACCCTACCTCTAAGTGCCTCGCCTCCCAGATATCCTAGCATTTTCAGGGACGGGACATGTACAATTTTTAAAAGCATATTTGATATTAATATGCAGTATGATAATACAATTTTATAAAGGTGGAATTCCATGGCCTTTATCCTATAAATTAGGAAACTTCCTACCAAGGTAGGAAGAAAGTGCCAAGAAGCCCCTCGCTTCCCCCTGGACGTCTAAGTGACGTCAGACAGGAGTGGAGGCGCATGTGCGCTCGCGGAGCTCCGGGAGCCGGGAATCCCCATGGGTGGGCTGGCTGGCAGTCTCCCTGGAGAGAAGCAGACTTCATTTAAACCTGCCGGCGAAGGAAGAAAACCAGGCATTCTGGGTCTTAAGACACACAGAGGGTTGGGAGATCGTTAGGGAAGGCAGGAGAGAAAGGCTGGGACCAGGGGCTGGAGGCACAGAGAACGGCAGACTGAGAGGTGGGGGCTTCTCCTGCAGGCTGGGGGAACCATAGCAGCCTTCAGAGCAAGGGAGTGACTTGTGTCGTGTGTTTGGGAAGGGTCATCGGGCACAGGGCAGTGGCCCACTGGAGTGCAAGAGACTAGTCTGGGGACTTTTCAGTACCCGAAAACAAGAGGGTCCTGAGGATGTAGATGGCAGGCGAGGGGCGCTATAGGAAGGGAGAGGGGGAAATCAAAATCAGGAAGACTGAGGGCACCTACCTGGGTGGCTCTGTCGGTGAAGCGTCTGCCTTCGGCTCAGGACACGATTGCAGAGTCCTGGAATCGAGCCCCGCATCAGGCTCCCTGCTCAGTGGAGAGCCTGCTTCTCCCTCTCCCTCTGCCCCGCTCCCTGCTTGTGTTCTCTCACTCTTTCTCTCTATTAAATAAATAAATAAAATATTTTTAAAAACCCACAAAATCAGGAAGACTGAAATACACAGTTCACCAAAGCAAATGTACAAATGGCTAATGAGCACATGAAAAAATGTTGGGCATCATTAGTCTTTAGGGAAATGCAGATTAGAACTCCCAATGACGTAAGTATGGCTCAATGTAAACAGCCAGGCACCACTAAACATTGGTGAGGGAATGTGGAGCCACTGACCTCTCATTCGTGGCTGATGAGAGGACAAGGTGGCACAACCCCTTTGGAAAACAGTTTGGCAGTTCCCTGTAAGGTTAAATATACACTTACCCTATGACCCAACCATGCAGCTCCCAGCTATTCAACCAACAGAAATAAAAACATGTGTCCACATAAAAATGTGTACCTTGATGATCATAGATGATCGTAGCAGCGTTGTTCACTGTGCCAAACTGGAAACAGCTTGAATGTCCATCTGCAGGAGAATGGATGAACAAGTGGATACAGTCAAACAACACACAAAATATAAAGGAGCAGCTGGTAGAGGCCAAGAGTGCAGAGGAACAGTGTGGACGAACTCCGAACGCCGAGGGAGAGAAGCCAGACAACACTCGAGTCCTTACTGTACGATTCCATTGACGGGAAGTTCAAGAGCAGCAGAACTAATAGATGGTGATAGAAAATCAAATCGGGGGGCGCCTGGGTGGCACAGCGGTTAAGCATCTGCCTTCGGCTCAGGGCGTGATCCCGGCGTTATGGGATCGAGCCCCGCATCAGGCTCCTCGGCTGTGAGCCTGCTTCTTCCTCTCCCACTCCCCCTGCTGTGTTCCCTCTCTCGCTGGCTGTCTCTATCTCTGTCGAATAAATAAATAAAATCTTTAAAAAAAAAAAAAAGAAATCAAATTGGTAGTCGCCCAGGGAGGGGGGCGGGGACAGTGATTGCAAAGGGACGTGAGGAAACTTTCTGGGAGGATGGAAATGTTCTGTATCTTGACTGGTTGTGCTCACGTGGGTGCATGTGTTGGTCTAAAGTCATCGACCTGCACCCTCCAAATGGGTGTGTTTTATTACAGTTAATTACACCTCGGTAGAGTTGGCAAAAGCAAAAACAAAGCAGGAAGGCAGATTGCCTTTTTAAATGGAAAGAGCTTTATTAGAGCTCTGAACACAGGCATGCCCTAGGTGTACACTCAACAGAAATGTGAAGAAACTTGCAGAAACATTCATAGCCACGGTACTCAAAATAGGCAAACCCTGGGGACATCTCCATTATCCCCCAACAGTATAATGAGAAATAAAATGTGGAATATGCATGCCGGGGTGTATTAAACAGCCCAAACCTAATGTTGAACTAAACCAGACACAACAGAGCCCAGATTCCATTTGATTCCATTCATATAAAATTCACAAACAGGCTTAAGACGGCTGTTACTGATGGGGGTAGTGACCACAAGGGGACACATAAGGGTTTCTGGGGTCTAGTAAATGTTTTGTTTCTCGATCTGGGTATTTATTACCCTTTATAAAAATTCATCATGCTATACTGCTATTATGGGTACATTTTTCCGTGTGTATATTCCATTTTAATTAAAACGTTTGCTTTATTTTTCTAACTGGTAAGAGTTTTGTTTGTTTTCTTGCTTGCTTGCTTGCTTGCTTGTTTAAGAGGTAAAAACAGGATGTTAAGAGGTAAAAAGCAGATGTCACCCATAAATCCAGCAAGAGTGAAATGTGGGAAAGCAGGTTGGGGCTGGAGCTCCGTTCCCGTGGCCATGGGGTTTGGCAGCTGAGCGTGTGGGGGGTGGGAGAAGGACCTGATCTGCCAGACTCTTCCCCAATCCCCTCTGTCAGCCCATCCTGACCTCCCAGCCCCGCGTTCTGCCTCTCCCGGCTCCCAGGATCCTGCTCCCGGGAGTGAGAGTGAATTGTGAGGAAAAGCTCTGGGTGATGGGCCAGCCGGGTCCGCAGCTTGGAGGCTCCCTGCGTGGCTTCTCATAACAGGCCCCAGGGGCCCAGTGAGCAGGCCTGGGCAGGCTCCTTGACCTCTGCCCACAGTGGGCTGCTGTCCTGCTACCAAGGCAGAGACAGCCAGGGCTGGGGCCTGTCTACTCCTCCCAGCCAGCCTCCCCCTAGACCTCCCTCTGCCCCCATCCAATCTCTCACCTTTCTGCATAAGACTCAGCAAATGGGAAGAGCACAGCTTTGGAGTCAGACATGCTTACTAGCCGTGTGGCTTTGGGTAAGTTACTCAACCTCTCTGAGCTTAGGAGTTTCATATATATGAAACACAGGCCATTAAAAGACTGAGATAAATATCAATGGGCTTTTTAATATTTTCCTGTACCCCAATAGTTGTGCACACCCCCCTTTGGAGACCGCTGACCCACAGCCTGAGGTCTAAATTGCTCAGCGTGGCCTTTGAGGGCCTCCAAGTTCTAGCTCCATCTTTGACTACTCTTCTGCTTCTGGCCAGAGTGGCTGCTCACTGACCCCCAAAAGCCTGGGACGCTGTTGCTCCTTCTCACCTCTGTCTTCATTCCTGGGGTAATTGTTTCTACCCCCACGTCCCATCTAAACCCCACCCATCCTCCGGGGTGCTGGTAACTTCGGCCACCCCTACAAAACCTTCCCGACGTTCCCATATATTTCACTCATGCCACCAGATTTATTGAGCACCTACTGTTTGCCGGGCGCTCCCACTCACAGTGTCTGTGCCTTGCTCTGACCTCATCTAGGAGCTAGCGTTAGACACTGGTTGTCATTCCCTGCCTGTCAGTGATCCCTCTCGTGCCCTGTGACCTAATCGTAGGATTCTGCATGTTCCCAGGTCTGTGTCATCCGCCTCCATTAGCCCAGGTAAGTAGCAGTAGCCGTTGTAACAAACAGCCCCAAACATCTCAGCAGTAAATATAGCACAGATTTATTTCTTGCTCACATCACAGTCTAACATGGGCCAGCTGGCCCTGCTCCAAGTGGTGACTTGGGGGTTCAGGCTCCTTCCATCGGGTGATGCCTCTGCCTCCAACACGGGCCATAATGATGTCTAGGGGGTGGGAGTGGAAGAGAAAACATGAAAAGAAGGTTTTAGCTCCAGGTCTGGAGGTGGTACTGCGTCCCTTCCATCCGCGTCCCACTGGAATTGGGGCGTGCAGTCTCACCACAGGCAGACTCGGGGTCACTGCGTCCCTGTGCCCGGGGAGAGAGGGTCATATAAGTAGCAGTCTCTGCCCACTGCCGATGCACGCTGGGCTTCCTGAGGGCACGGATCCCCCACACACCTTCCTTATGCTTCCCTGAGCTTCCTGCATAATTTCCAACCTGCCACCTGCCACACACTCACACACCCGTCATGCCCAGCACAGCGCCTTGTTTACCGGCTGATGGACAGACCCGTGTGAGTCAAACCAGGCTGCCTGAAGGAGAGGGGACGGGGCTTGGTGGGGACACGGGTCCTTCCTGCTCTTTGGACAACACCCATTCCCTGGGGCCTCACACAGTGTGTGGCACATAGTAGGTCCTCAGTAAACATTGGTTGAATAAATGAATAGGTGGAGGAATGGAAAGATTAGAAAAACAGGGTCAGGAGCATGGAAGGAGGAGATAAAGTTTTTTTTTAAAAAAAACATTAGATGAAGAAAAAGATACTGGTCCAAACTTGAGAGGGGTGAGCTCTCCTCCCAGGCCCCAACAGATGGGGTGCCCGTGGACCTACTCAGGCACAAATGGGGTCTGTGTGTGAAGGGCTGGTGCTAGATGATGCTGGGTTTAGCCTTCCTGGGACCTCTGGAGTTCCCTACCCTGGGGCAGCGATGATTCTTCCTTTCTGCAATCCACGTCTTTATTTGCTGGGGTTCATTGGGGTTAATTATCATTGTGGTTGGGGTGGGGTGGGAAGGAGCCTTGCCCCAGCCCCAGGCCCTGGAAGGGGATCGTGAGAGTCAGGCATACGTTTGGAGACCTGGAAGGCTGGTACTGGGAGGCTGGGAGACATGGGGTACATTAGAAAGGTAAATCCCACCAGCATTGTAACCATTTCTAGGCTCCACACCTGGGTGGCCAGGTCCGTAAGCCTTCCTTGTCTTCTACCCATTCATGCTACCCCCCAAATCATCAAAGCCCCGTGAAGGCCTGCTCCAGGAGGCAAGCGGCATTATTCACAGGGGTGGGGCCGAGCACTCGGTGGAGAAGTGGCTGGGCTGTGGCTCAGATCTTGATCAGCTGAGAGTGGGACGGGCACCCCAAGCTCCCCTGGCTCTGGCCGGGCAGGACCACATCGACAGGACGTCTCAGCGTCCGCCTCACCTCCAAGGACCCTAGCCCTGGCCCGCCACAGCCACCTGCTGTGTGCCTCCCACCTTCTAGGCCGCCAGCCGCTCTGCAGGGACGAAGCCAGGTTGGTGATGGCCCAGAGGGGCAGGTCAGGGAGTGAGACAGGTAAGGGAAAGGGGGCCAGCCTTAGCTGGTGGGGAAGGTGCTGGGGCTCCCAGGCTGTCAGCCCATCCCCACCTGACAGGAAAGGACACTGAGGCCCACGCCACCTTTACAAATTATAGAGCAAACTAGGTTCTTGAAAAGCCAAGGCTGGAGCTGTTAGCAACCCAGACTCCTGACCAGTGAGGTTTTCCGAGGGTCACTTGGTCCCTCCTCCTGCATCAGTTCAATACCACAGTCCAGTGTGTGTGAGTGACTCTGGGGTGTAGATTAGCCTGAAAGGTGTGTGTTGGACCTGGCAGGGCCAGTGCCAGGGCTGGAAGGGGAGTGAGGGCCACAATTCTTGCATGGTGTGGAGGCAACCGAGAACAGTGTATACAGCGGGGCTCTGGACTCAGACATACCTCATGGTCCCATTCTTGCTGTGTGACCTTAGGTGAGTTGCTTGACCTCTCTGAGCCTCAGGTTTCTGACAAGGTGACTTGGCGTGGATGAGGGTGATACTACCTAGCTTACTGGGGTGCTGGAGAAAGCAATAAGGTCATTTCTGTACTATGAGCATCAACGGGCCACCATAGGACAAGCGCTCGTCACTAAGCTACTCCTTGTCCTGCTTTACGTACATTATCGTTATGCTGAATATTGATATGATTTAAATCTAACGTATATCGGTATCAATAATGATACTAATAAATGGTTCCTGCGCACAGAGGAGGGCTGGGGTTCAGGGGCATGATGCCTCCTCCCTCTTCTGCTCTGCAAATACTGAACACGGTGCAGGAAGTGCAGGGACCACGGAAAGGGGAGCTGGGGACAACCCAACATGTCGGTTCTCGGGGCCTCCAGCTCAGGGATGCCCAGACCTGGCTGATACCCGCTGAGCCCTCCCCATCTCCAGACTCCTGCCTACCAGGCCCCTGGGCTAGTCCTCCACCTACTGGGTGTCAAGACCTGAGCTAAGCGCCTAATATAGTTTATCCCCCAACTGGCCTACTATGTAGGGTTTAATTATCTCCACTCGCAGATGGAAACTCAGAGGCTTGGAAAGGCAAATTAGCCTTCCCGGCAGGCGGCAGAGCTGTGCACCCCAATTAGCCATGCCGGCCAAGGGGAAGATGCCCACCCCGGGGCCTTGGTAAACAGGCTGCCCAAAAAGGTAGATTTGCCTCTACCCGATCCCCATCCTTCTGGGTCATTGGTCCTTCTCCCCCTACTGCCCATCCCCCGGGGTTCTGACCCGCAACAAACCAGTCACCCAGAGAGTTTGGAGAAAGCAGTATGGGAACCCCCAATTCAGGGCAAGGGATGGGGCGAGGAGAGGTGGCGTGGGGGGCTGGAGCCTCAACCTTCCAGTCAAAGGAGCTGGGGCCCTAAAAATAATAGAAGGAGTCTAAAAATAGACTGTAGACAAAATCGTGGAGCCCTGTGTGTGTGTCCACACATGCACACACATGCATACACATGCACACGCATGCACACGCCCTTCTTCTGGGAAACTTGGAGGCCCTGAAGCAAAGATAAATGAGCAAGACCACGAAGACCACAGCACGCTCAGCTCACAAATAAACCCAACCTTCCAAGAGAGCTCCGGGCCCACGACACTCACCCCGTGCTTGCAGAGACCACATCAGCGCCGTCACCCACATTTTACACACACACACACACACACACACACACACACACACACACACACACACACAGGCACACACAGGCACACACAACGGAGAGCGGTCAGCAGTAGATCCGGAAGCAGAGCAGGAAGGGGGTAAACAGGAACGGAGGAGGAAGGGGAGGCAGCAAGTCCTGCCTGTCCCCCATCCCACTCCCCAAGTCCTGCCAGCCGAGCCCCTATTCTGACCTGGGGAGCCCCTGAGCCGCCCTTGTGCCGGAGAGAACCTGGGGAGGTGGCTCAGCGAATGGGGTAGAAAGAGCCAGAGTTTGGGGTTTGAATCCCACAGCACGGACACTTGTGTCGTCAGCCCCTTGGAGAAGTGACCTAACCCACCTGAGTCCCGGTTTCCTCCCCTGTGAGGCAGTGATACTGTTCCCAAGGCTTTGCTGTGCCCGGTGTGTGCAAAGTGCTGGATTTATGCTCTGAGAAGGCAGCTGGCTGCGAGCAGCAGCGCAAATGCACCAGAATCGACACCCTGGTTTAGGCCCTTCCTAGCAGGTCATTTGTCCTCCTGAACCTCAGTTTCCCCCCCTGTAAAATGGGGCTGGTCAAGAATGCCTTCCTGCCCTTGCCACTTGGAGACAATGCTGTGAGGGTGCTGTGTGCTGTGACTCTGTGGGAAAGGGAAAGCCCCCAGGGGCAGAGACGGTGGGGGTCAGGGCCCAGACTCGCCTGGCAGCTGCTGTTCCCCCCACTCGCTCTCCTCCCAGGGAAAGCCCCTTCCCCCACCCACAGGCTCCCACCGACTACTCTTCAGGGTCCCGTGGAGCAACTTCCGAGGGTGTGTATACGCAGAGCGAGGAGAGGGTCCCACAGAAGTCTTACCCACGCAGAACCCCCTGAGCCCATGGAATAAAGAAGCCAGAGTGAGAGAGGGTAAAACTGGGATTCATAGCCTTAAAGGATTTCCAGGGCTCACCACACTGGCATGCCCCGAGGGCCTTTCTCCAAAGACCAGATGGGTGGCTCTGAATGGACTTGCCAGAAGTTTCCCCACCTCAGGCTCCAAGCCCCATCAGACTTAGTCATTCAGCTATAGAAACCCGGGGAGCAGCTGGTCCAGAGTCAGACAGACAAGGAGTCAGGCCCTGTGTGTGCTCTTACAGGCTGTGTGACCCAAGCAACAACCTAGTGCTCTCAAGTCTCGGTTTTCATCTCTGACAAATGGGTTCATTGACCCCCCCATAATTATTAAATGAGGCTGTCATGTGAATGCACAGAAATCACAGATGTAAAGTGCTGACATACAGCAGGTGCTCAATAAATGCTCACCATCATGACGAGACATGCCCACAGCTGGGAGCCAGCCTGCCCGGGTCTGAGCCCTAGCTCCACCACCTCCAGCAGTGTGAGCTTGGGCACATTTTACTAACACCTCTGTGCCTTGGTTTCCTCATTTGAAAACCAGGAATAACAATGGTGCCCGAGACCATGCGAGAAACACGCGGGAAACGCTTGGGCCACACCACGTGCTGTTACGGGGACTATTGGTGGGAGGTGAGACCTGGGGAGGTGAGACCTGGGTCAGAGACCAGTGCTGCATGCCTGCTGGGTCTCACACAGTAACCCTGCAGGTGTGGGGTGAGGAGAGGAGGGGCTACAGGGTTCTGGTTCAACCCAAGACAGGAACCACACCGAGGTGGGGACAGGGACAGGGAGCCTGAACTCCTGGGAAGACAGATTGAGAGAAAGACGCTAGAGGAAAACCGTTCCTCTCCTCACAACACTTCTGACACCAGACGGGGGTTCTTCCCACACCAACAATCAATTCTCCAGCTCTGGACGCCAACTGTCCTGTAATTTCATTCAGTTCTGAAGCTGACAACGGGGTGTCAGACTCCACAGATCCCGGGGCTCAGTCTCACACACGCACCCTCACTGCTGACGTCCCGGGTCCCCAGGCTACCTGCACTTCTGTGCAACTTGGCTAAAATTTGGAGGTTCCCTGAACCCGCTGCCTCAGCCTCAATAGTTTGCTGGAACAGCTCACAGAGCTGAGAAAAGCACTTTACTTACATTTACTGGTTTATTGTAAACATATTATGAAGGATCTGTATAAACAGCCAGATGAGGGATACACGGGGTCCAGAAGGGTCCCGAGCGCAGGAGCATCCGTCCCTGTGGAGTCAGGGGAGCCTGCCCTCTCAGAACATGTGTGCGCCCATCAACTCAGACGCTCTCTGAACCCCGCAGAGTAGGGGTGCTCGTGGAGGCTTCGTTACAAAGGCATGATCGATCATTAACCCAATGTCCAGCCTCTCTCCCCTCCCCAAAGGATGGGGGGGGGCGCTGAGAGCTCCAAACTTCTAGCCGTGGTGACCAGGCCCCAGCCGGAAGCTGTCCGGGAGCCCACCCAGAGTCGCCTCGTTTGAACAAAAGATGCTCCTATCACCCAGGAACTTCCACGAACTCAGGAACTCTGTGTCAGGAACTGGGAGCAGTTACCAAATATTTATTGCTTATTACGTGACCAACAGCAAGGGAGCCTGGAGAGAGACGAGGCAACGGAAAGCGGGGAGAGGGGAGGAAAGACTGAGCAGGAGCCCCAGCGTTACAGGGAGAGACAGGGCAGAGACACCAAGAGACAGGGAGACAGGCAGACTCTCTGGTCACGACGAAATGGGGGAGCAGGCTTGCTCCCCTGTCTCGGCTGGCTTTTACCCTCCCAAACAGCCCCCCAGTATCCTGCCCATTGGCCCCACAAACTGTCCTCTCTCGGCCCAGCGCCTCCAGGCAGGTGGATCAGCCCAGGTGCATGGGTCACTGAAGTTGCCAGCATGCCCCCCCATGCCGGGCTGAGTCTGGCATCTGCCCAGGACCAGGCGTGCCCAGGTCAAGGGGACCCAAGACAAAGACAACCCCCACCAAGGGGTACAAGTGCCTGGGAAGGCAATACGCCATGCTAAGGCACGCAGGCTTCAACACCACGGAAACTTGTCTTTGAGGCCTGCTTTGTCCGCCTGCCAGCTCTGTGACCTTGGGCGATAGGCACCATTGCTCTGACCCTCTGTTTTCCCACCCATGAAACAGGGATAATAATCATAATATAGCTCTTGTTTTACAGGGTTATGGCTTTAGTGTGAGGATTAAATGTATACAGTGCTGACACCTTATTAAGCTGTCAACATTAATAGTAAAAACGTGAAAGCTTCCCTCTGGGGACAAGGTGGCCGAAGGGACCCAGGTCAGGGAGCCTGAACTTTCCTTAATTTACTGGGAACTAAGGAATGTCACGAAGTCTCTCTGATGGTCCATCTCTTCATCTATGGAGTGGGGCTAAAACTCCTCACCTACTTACCCCGCAGGACTAGGGGAAAGTTTTCGATAAACTCTAATGTTCAGATAGTAGCATAATGGGGCCAGGCCAGTGGGCCTCCAGGAAAGATGCCCAGCCCTTTGGGTACCCCAGGATTCCCCGGGAGCCCTCCCACTGGATGGTGGCCCCCTTGGCTAGCTGACCATTCCTTAGCCGGCGGCTGAATCACCAATGCCCCCAGCTGGTGGGATGAGGATGCCTTCAGTGCCCTATCCAGGAGCTAGTATGATTGGTGGGGTTGATGTATGGGGGTCAGAAAAGCAGAACTGCTCCCTGGAAGCACCTAGGATTCACCTATTGGGTGGGCGGGGCCACAAATGCGGTGAGTACCTCATGGGCCTGAGGCCACCAACAACCATGATCAGTACTAACTGATGTGTACTGAGTATCAGGCAGTCGGCGAAACGCCTTAGCATGCACTCTCATTCCATGATGGTTTCACCTCCTGCTGATCCACGGGGTTGACACTCTTATTATAAAGAGTTATAATCACCTATTTTATTTGAGGAAACAGACTCAGAGAGGCTGGGTAACTTACCCGAGGCCACACAGCTGGAAAGGGCCAGAGCCAGCTTTGCGGCCTGGATCTGGCCGGCTGTCTCCCGAGTCCTGCCACTTCGCGTACGACCCAGGCTTATCTCAGAGAGGGTGACACAGCCATGCCCTGGGAGCACAGGGCTGTCATGCTGTCTGGGACTGGTCGACATAGGGACAGGAGGCAGCTAGCACCCTGGGAGGCATCAGAAGACCGAGTGTCACTTTGCCCATTTGGCTGCTCTGTTATCTCCTGCCAGCCCCTTGCCCTCTGGGCCTGTTACCTCATCTGTAAAATGAGGCCGCGTCACATCTGATTCATTCTGACACCCCCATCTCCATCAGAGTAGTAATCCCATTTGTGATGTAACTTCAGAGCAGTCGAACTAAGGCTTCCTAACGTGGGGTCCCTGGACCCCTCAGAGCTCCAGGAGCTGCCCGGAATGAGGAGCAGAATTGCATATGAGTGTGTGTGTCTGCTGTGCATTTTTCCAGAGGAAGTGTCCGTGTTATCACCAGATTCTTTTTTTTTTTTTTTTAAAGATTATATTTATTTATTTGACAGAGAGAGAGACGGCCAGTGAGAGAGGGAACACAAGCAGGGGGAGTGGGAGAGGAAGAAGCAGGCTCATAGCGGAGGAGCCTGATGTGGGACTCGATCCCAGAACGCCGGGATCACGCCCTGAGCCGACGGCAGACGCTTAACCGCTGTGCCACCCAGGCGCCCCTATCACCAGATTCTAATCCCTAAAAGCAAAGAGCCACTGATCACTCTAAACCTTTAGAACTGCCCTAACCTCGATCTCAGTTTCAAGGGAAATGGGTCGAGAAGGCTGAATCCCTACCATGTAAAATTCTTCCCTTCACTGTGTTTGAAGTCCCCTCAACTGCTCCTGCTCCCATGCCCCAGGCTTCCGCCCTCTGGCCACACTGACCCCTGGAGACCCCAGCCCCTAGGGCTTCCGATTAGTCTCTGCCTCTACGCTGAAGCTCCCATCCGCTGTCTTGTTATTCGGTCCTCACCCTCCTGTCCTTCCCCTGGAAGGGTGGCCCCGGGACTGGAGGGTCTTTCCGGAGGTAGGTGCAGTGACCAGGGTGGCCAGTAGGGGTCACAGGGTGGACAGCCCCGTGGAGCATCTGAGGACAGAATCCCGCCCCCTCCGCAGCCTGGGGGTGAGGAAAGTGTACCAGCAGTTAGGAGGCCGGTGCTCTGGGTCTGGATCTTTCCCTCGGTAGGACTCAGTTTTCCCATCTGTAAAGTGGAGGGAGATGACCTAGAACCCCAGAGGGTTGCTAAGCAACCTTCCCGCTGGGACATCCTCTGGACCTTTCTGAGTGATGCTGGAGGGAGGGAGCTGTCTTGAACTCCCTTTGGCAGAAGCACTTGACCCAACATCCTTAGGGAATGAAATAAAATGACTCAGGGGACCCTTTCCCAGACTTGATGGAGTAAACAGAGGCCATTGTCCTCCAACTTAAAGAGAAGCCTTACCTCCCGGGGAGAAAGGAGGGTTCTAAACAGGGCTGCCCCAAGAGCTGTCTGGGGTGGTGAGGGAAATGGGGACCACACTGGTGGCCTCCCAGCGTGGGCGGGGGCCTTAAGACGAGGGCTGATGGGGCCTGGGAGGTGGGTGGCAGCCTCCTTGGGTACAGCGTCTGCCCAGGTCTGGAGAAGGCCAGGCAGGCCCCGGTGGCAAGGGAGGAAGTGTCCTCCTGCCCTCAGCAGCTGCAGGACCTGGGAACAGGCTGGAGCCCAGACCATCCTCCTCACTCAGCTTCTGGCTCTCCTGTCCTGGTTCTTCTGAACACTCCCTCCCCATCGGCCCCAAATTCTGGGCCCAGAGAAAGCAGGGTGAAGGCCCAGGGATGAGGGAAGGCCCTGCAGGGACATATGAGGGGGCAGGCCCAACCATCCATCCCTCAACCCCCTCCAAGGGGCCCATGAGGACCAAGTCCTCTTAGGTACAAAAAGACCTTCTCCCTCTCCCACCCCCAAGTGATTAAAGAATGAGACACAGGCGTGACAATGATACAGAACATTCTCTACAAAAGTTATAATGAGCCTGCGGGAGGGGTACTTTGTAGGGCAGCGGGAATCCCAGAGCCTGCCCCATGCCGGCACTGGGAGAACCGGGAGGAAGCTGAGGCAGGACACCAGCAGGGGACAGAAGACAAAGGGCAGCACCTGGGGCCCTGAGAAAGTCAAGTCGGCACTTGGGGGTGGCCCCAGGCCCAGGCCCAGAGAACAGGGAAAAGGGCTGGGGTGGGCTCAGGGTGGCAGTGGCAGGCGGCAAGCCCGCCGCGTGGGAACAGGAACCACCTCCTCCGCTCTGGGCACAGACACAGATGCACCAGAGGGAGGCCTGTGGCATTTTCTGACCCAGCCGAAGGGTCCCAAGAAAGACGTGGGGGCTGTGGCAGTGCTCCCAGTGGGAGCCGCTTCCCAAGCTGAGGGTCAGGGACGGGGGTAAGCTGCTGACAGAGCACAGAGGGCACAGGTGGGGGGTGTGTGCACACACAGGTGAGGGCGCCCCGAGCACC
Source organism: Ursus maritimus (assembly GCF_017311325.1). Classification (NCBI taxonomy): domain Eukaryota; kingdom Metazoa; phylum Chordata; class Mammalia; order Carnivora; family Ursidae; genus Ursus; species Ursus maritimus. Next base: position 6,452,597 of record NW_024424897.1, on the reverse strand, counting down.
TCACCCACAGCCGCAACCTCAGTCTGATGGAAAAACCAAGAACACCTGCCTCAGGGCCCATGTCTGAGGACCCCTTGGGCTGGCCTTTCCCCTGGTCTCACCACTGTCACAGAGCAGGGAGGCGCTGAGCTCTCGCTCACGGACTACCCGTGCAGAACCACGCGGCTGCCTCACCACCCCCACACCCGCAGGCAGGTCCACCAACCGGCCCTCAGCACAGACACACACGCACAGCGCCCTGCAGACCCGGGGACAGTCGGCAGCTCAGATTAGCTACATCCTTGGGCCCTTCCACTGTCCATATCGCACAACTGGCCCACAAGAGGCTAGACCCCCAGCCATGCCCAGTCTCTGCCAGTCTCCGGCCTGGGAGATGCTGAGGCAGTTGGCGGCTGCCTGTTCTCCAGCCCAGAGCACGCCCACCGGGCCTGGGGGCCGTAATACTGCGGCTCGTTGCTCTAGCACCTTGCGTCTATCGCCCTGACCCTCTGGGGTCCCTGGAGGGACCAGGGTGGAGGCAGGGTGGAGGAGGGCAGCGTGAGGAGGGCAGAGTCAGGCTGGTCCCCACCACAAGGGTGCACCTGGTAAGGGTGCCAGTCACCCCCACTGCCCACCCCAGCCTGGCACTCGAACTCCCCAGCATGGCCAGTAGGTGAAGGAGAAGGGGGCTGGCTATGCTTGGGACAGGGGTGGGGACTAAAGTCAGGGCATTTGGCTGAAGAGTCTAGCCAGGAACCTCCTCTCTAGGGTGTATGGGGGGAGGGGAGGCAGCCCAAACTCTTCCCTTCACAAAAATGTAGGAAGTGAGCAAGTCTCCAGCCTGAACATAACACCAGGACCCTTGGAGGAGGGGTGGGGAGAGACAACGACCCCTGGGACCGGCCATGCCTGCCCCTCACACTCCCATTCAGCTCTAATGAGCCTGTCATCTATTCCCTGAGGCCCCAAGGGTCCCCTGCCCTTCCTCTGGGGCTGGCCTCCCACAAATCCACAAGTCCTTGGGGCCATTCAGATGGGGTGGCTCAAGGGCTCTGGGACCCCTCGCTGGTACCTCCAGGCTACATCTCTCCTGCGGAGTATGGACAGGCTTTCAAAGGAGATGACCCACATGGTCTTTGCTCCTGGGGAGGGGCGGGGAGGCTTCAGGGCTGGCGACTGTGAGGACCTCATGGCCCCACAGTGGGTTGTGGCAACTTGCAATTCATTTTGGTCTGGGGAGAGGAGCCTCCTGTTATCTGTAGGAAAGACACAAAAACAGATTTCAGGCAAAGGCCTTCAAGACATCATTTTAAACCAAGACCAGCCTTTTGGACAACTAACCCTGACAGGCTAATGATCAGGGATGGGGACACTGGCCAGGGGGTGTCCTCCCATCCCCTGAACTCTAAACCAGATTGCCTCCCCACCCCCACCACTGCCCAGCCATGCAGGGTTCAGGCTATAAACACCAAAACGAGGTGGCAGCATTTGCTGGGCTTGTGGGATGCCATGAGAAAGGGGTCGGGGCAGGGCCAGGCCACCAGTGTGATAGCAGACTTGAGCTCCCCCGACCGCTTCTGAACGTGACAACTCGCCTCCCATGGGAATCACCAGGCTCTAGGACCACACAGACCAGGGATCCAGTCCAGGCTCTGCACCAAGCAGCAGCAGGACCTTGGGGGGAGCTGCTGGAACGCTCTGAGCCTCCACTTGCTCTCCTGGAAAATGGGGATCATATAGCCCTGCACATGGGAGCTGGGGAGGACTCAGTAAAAGGACAGGTGCAGGGGCATCTCCAGCACCCAGTGGATGGAAGGACTCAGAACGTCCTGGCTGTGACTACTCTGTGACTACTCTGACATCCACACTAAGACACCCATTTGGGGGCATTCTGATAGCTCCAAAATCAAGGTGCATTTTACATTAGCTGTGATAAGAAGGCCTCCTGTCCTTAAATTGGCAGCTTCTTTTTCAGAATTGGGGATAAACAAATTAAGTGGGACCTCCTGTCATTTATGGGGACTTAGATTTTACGAAATTCGGTATTACCCCCTACACATCCTTAAGAGGTAGATCCTCCCCTGCCGCCCCCTAAGGCCTTCCAGGCCCCTATCTTCCCACCCACCCCCCACCCCCAAGGCTCGAGGCACTCACAACTCAGTGTCCTCCAGGGCCGGCGGGCGCTCCAGCGCCTGCCTCCTCCTCCTCACGGCCCCCAGAATCTTCTTGCGGGGCCCCAGAGGGACGCTGATGCTGCGGAGGTCAAGGTCGGAGCACAGCATCAGCGCCTCCAGGTCAATCTTCTCCTGCCGCAGGAGGGAGGTGAAGTCCTCCATGTGCAGGGAGGCCAGGAAGGTCTCCAGCGGGCTCGTCTCGGGCTCCAGGTCCTCATCCAGGCCCAAGTCCAGCTCGTCCCAGGGCAGCTCCTCCCCGCAGCTGCGGTCCTGGAGGCTGTTGGCACTGCCCAGGCTGTCGTCGTCCAGGCTGGGGGAGCTCTGCAGCCGGCCTCGCGGGGCGCCCCCGCCGTCCAGCACCGCGTCCTCGCGGCCCAGCCCGTGCAGTCCGCTGCTCAAGTAGTTCCTGCGGAACACCATGGTGCCCAGGCCGGGGCGGGTGAACAGGGAGTCGTGGCCTGAGTCGGTGCTGACCTCCGAGTGGGCCGGCTCGGCCGCCAGCGTGGCACGGGAGACGCTGTCCTCGTCGGAGAGGAACATGTCCCGGAGCGGGGAGCGGCCCCACTCCTTGGGGTTGGCGTAGGTGCCCTGGCGCACGAACATCACGTCGCTGCCCAGCTGCAGCCCCGAGAGCGAGCGCACGCTCTTGCGGCCGTCCTCGGAGATCTTGAAGGTGCCGTCGCCGCCCTGCTTGCGCCGCTCCAGCTTCCGCTGGATCTTGGCCTTGCCCCTGGCCGTGCCGTGCAGCGTGGCCTGCGAGTAGGGCAGGGGGCTGCCCAGCGCCAGGTGCTGCAGCCGGCGGCTCAGGGTGCTGGACGTGAGGCTGGAGAAGCTGAGCGCGTCCGAGCGCTCGGCCAGCTCGCGGCGGTAGCGCCGCTCCATGCGCTCGTGGTGCTTGCGCTGCATCTTGGCGCACTCGCGGATGCGCCGCTCCGCCTCGCGGAAGGCCTTGTCCTTCAGCTTGCCCACCAGCTTGGGGTTGAGGCTGCTCTGCTTGGCCGCGATGGAGTCCAGGTAGCGCACGCACTCCATGTGGCCCTTCATGGCGGCCATGTCCAGCGGCGTGTGGTAGTCGTTGTCCAGGCACCAGATGTTGGCCCCGAAGGACACCAGGAAGGAGAGGCAGTGCAGGTGGCCATTGGAAGCGGCCAGGTGCAGGGGCGTGTTGCCCCAGATGTCACACTTGTCTGGGTC
>NW_024424897.1:6446786-6449240 GCF_017311325.1 Ursus maritimus | reverse complement strand
TACATCTCTCCTGCGGAGTATGGACAGGCTTTCAAAGGAGATGACCCACATGGTCTTTGCTCCTGGGGAGGGGCGGGGAGGCTTCAGGGCTGGCGACTGTGAGGACCTCATGGCCCCACAGTGGGTTGTGGCAACTTGCAATTCATTTTGGTCTGGGGAGAGGAGCCTCCTGTTATCTGTAGGAAAGACACAAAAACAGATTTCAGGCAAAGGCCTTCAAGACATCATTTTAAACCAAGACCAGCCTTTTGGACAACTAACCCTGACAGGCTAATGATCAGGGATGGGGACACTGGCCAGGGGGTGTCCTCCCATCCCCTGAACTCTAAACCAGATTGCCTCCCCACCCCCACCACTGCCCAGCCATGCAGGGTTCAGGCTATAAACACCAAAACGAGGTGGCAGCATTTGCTGGGCTTGTGGGATGCCATGAGAAAGGGGTCGGGGCAGGGCCAGGCCACCAGTGTGATAGCAGACTTGAGCTCCCCCGACCGCTTCTGAACGTGACAACTCGCCTCCCATGGGAATCACCAGGCTCTAGGACCACACAGACCAGGGATCCAGTCCAGGCTCTGCACCAAGCAGCAGCAGGACCTTGGGGGGAGCTGCTGGAACGCTCTGAGCCTCCACTTGCTCTCCTGGAAAATGGGGATCATATAGCCCTGCACATGGGAGCTGGGGAGGACTCAGTAAAAGGACAGGTGCAGGGGCATCTCCAGCACCCAGTGGATGGAAGGACTCAGAACGTCCTGGCTGTGACTACTCTGTGACTACTCTGACATCCACACTAAGACACCCATTTGGGGGCATTCTGATAGCTCCAAAATCAAGGTGCATTTTACATTAGCTGTGATAAGAAGGCCTCCTGTCCTTAAATTGGCAGCTTCTTTTTCAGAATTGGGGATAAACAAATTAAGTGGGACCTCCTGTCATTTATGGGGACTTAGATTTTACGAAATTCGGTATTACCCCCTACACATCCTTAAGAGGTAGATCCTCCCCTGCCGCCCCCTAAGGCCTTCCAGGCCCCTATCTTCCCACCCACCCCCCACCCCCAAGGCTCGAGGCACTCACAACTCAGTGTCCTCCAGGGCCGGCGGGCGCTCCAGCGCCTGCCTCCTCCTCCTCACGGCCCCCAGAATCTTCTTGCGGGGCCCCAGAGGGACGCTGATGCTGCGGAGGTCAAGGTCGGAGCACAGCATCAGCGCCTCCAGGTCAATCTTCTCCTGCCGCAGGAGGGAGGTGAAGTCCTCCATGTGCAGGGAGGCCAGGAAGGTCTCCAGCGGGCTCGTCTCGGGCTCCAGGTCCTCATCCAGGCCCAAGTCCAGCTCGTCCCAGGGCAGCTCCTCCCCGCAGCTGCGGTCCTGGAGGCTGTTGGCACTGCCCAGGCTGTCGTCGTCCAGGCTGGGGGAGCTCTGCAGCCGGCCTCGCGGGGCGCCCCCGCCGTCCAGCACCGCGTCCTCGCGGCCCAGCCCGTGCAGTCCGCTGCTCAAGTAGTTCCTGCGGAACACCATGGTGCCCAGGCCGGGGCGGGTGAACAGGGAGTCGTGGCCTGAGTCGGTGCTGACCTCCGAGTGGGCCGGCTCGGCCGCCAGCGTGGCACGGGAGACGCTGTCCTCGTCGGAGAGGAACATGTCCCGGAGCGGGGAGCGGCCCCACTCCTTGGGGTTGGCGTAGGTGCCCTGGCGCACGAACATCACGTCGCTGCCCAGCTGCAGCCCCGAGAGCGAGCGCACGCTCTTGCGGCCGTCCTCGGAGATCTTGAAGGTGCCGTCGCCGCCCTGCTTGCGCCGCTCCAGCTTCCGCTGGATCTTGGCCTTGCCCCTGGCCGTGCCGTGCAGCGTGGCCTGCGAGTAGGGCAGGGGGCTGCCCAGCGCCAGGTGCTGCAGCCGGCGGCTCAGGGTGCTGGACGTGAGGCTGGAGAAGCTGAGCGCGTCCGAGCGCTCGGCCAGCTCGCGGCGGTAGCGCCGCTCCATGCGCTCGTGGTGCTTGCGCTGCATCTTGGCGCACTCGCGGATGCGCCGCTCCGCCTCGCGGAAGGCCTTGTCCTTCAGCTTGCCCACCAGCTTGGGGTTGAGGCTGCTCTGCTTGGCCGCGATGGAGTCCAGGTAGCGCACGCACTCCATGTGGCCCTTCATGGCGGCCATGTCCAGCGGCGTGTGGTAGTCGTTGTCCAGGCACCAGATGTTGGCCCCGAAGGACACCAGGAAGGAGAGGCAGTGCAGGTGGCCATTGGAAGCGGCCAGGTGCAGGGGCGTGTTGCCCCAGATGTCACACTTGTCTGGGTCGCCCCTGCAGGGAGGACACGCAAGGAGGGGTGATGAGCCAACACAGCTTCAGGCGGGCGGACGGCACCGGCTGCAGGCGCGGGGAGCTCCCGGCCTGGTTGAGCTGCCGCCACGGGCACACCAGCGGGACCCGAGGGCCTGAGACGCCTCCTCCGACTCCAGGAGA
>NW_024424897.1:6392293-6446776 GCF_017311325.1 Ursus maritimus | reverse complement strand
TGGGGATCATATAGCCCTGCACATGGGAGCTGGGGAGGACTCAGTAAAAGGACAGGTGCAGGGGCATCTCCAGCACCCAGTGGATGGAAGGACTCAGAACGTCCTGGCTGTGACTACTCTGTGACTACTCTGACATCCACACTAAGACACCCATTTGGGGGCATTCTGATAGCTCCAAAATCAAGGTGCATTTTACATTAGCTGTGATAAGAAGGCCTCCTGTCCTTAAATTGGCAGCTTCTTTTTCAGAATTGGGGATAAACAAATTAAGTGGGACCTCCTGTCATTTATGGGGACTTAGATTTTACGAAATTCGGTATTACCCCCTACACATCCTTAAGAGGTAGATCCTCCCCTGCCGCCCCCTAAGGCCTTCCAGGCCCCTATCTTCCCACCCACCCCCCACCCCCAAGGCTCGAGGCACTCACAACTCAGTGTCCTCCAGGGCCGGCGGGCGCTCCAGCGCCTGCCTCCTCCTCCTCACGGCCCCCAGAATCTTCTTGCGGGGCCCCAGAGGGACGCTGATGCTGCGGAGGTCAAGGTCGGAGCACAGCATCAGCGCCTCCAGGTCAATCTTCTCCTGCCGCAGGAGGGAGGTGAAGTCCTCCATGTGCAGGGAGGCCAGGAAGGTCTCCAGCGGGCTCGTCTCGGGCTCCAGGTCCTCATCCAGGCCCAAGTCCAGCTCGTCCCAGGGCAGCTCCTCCCCGCAGCTGCGGTCCTGGAGGCTGTTGGCACTGCCCAGGCTGTCGTCGTCCAGGCTGGGGGAGCTCTGCAGCCGGCCTCGCGGGGCGCCCCCGCCGTCCAGCACCGCGTCCTCGCGGCCCAGCCCGTGCAGTCCGCTGCTCAAGTAGTTCCTGCGGAACACCATGGTGCCCAGGCCGGGGCGGGTGAACAGGGAGTCGTGGCCTGAGTCGGTGCTGACCTCCGAGTGGGCCGGCTCGGCCGCCAGCGTGGCACGGGAGACGCTGTCCTCGTCGGAGAGGAACATGTCCCGGAGCGGGGAGCGGCCCCACTCCTTGGGGTTGGCGTAGGTGCCCTGGCGCACGAACATCACGTCGCTGCCCAGCTGCAGCCCCGAGAGCGAGCGCACGCTCTTGCGGCCGTCCTCGGAGATCTTGAAGGTGCCGTCGCCGCCCTGCTTGCGCCGCTCCAGCTTCCGCTGGATCTTGGCCTTGCCCCTGGCCGTGCCGTGCAGCGTGGCCTGCGAGTAGGGCAGGGGGCTGCCCAGCGCCAGGTGCTGCAGCCGGCGGCTCAGGGTGCTGGACGTGAGGCTGGAGAAGCTGAGCGCGTCCGAGCGCTCGGCCAGCTCGCGGCGGTAGCGCCGCTCCATGCGCTCGTGGTGCTTGCGCTGCATCTTGGCGCACTCGCGGATGCGCCGCTCCGCCTCGCGGAAGGCCTTGTCCTTCAGCTTGCCCACCAGCTTGGGGTTGAGGCTGCTCTGCTTGGCCGCGATGGAGTCCAGGTAGCGCACGCACTCCATGTGGCCCTTCATGGCGGCCATGTCCAGCGGCGTGTGGTAGTCGTTGTCCAGGCACCAGATGTTGGCCCCGAAGGACACCAGGAAGGAGAGGCAGTGCAGGTGGCCATTGGAAGCGGCCAGGTGCAGGGGCGTGTTGCCCCAGATGTCACACTTGTCTGGGTCGCCCCTGCAGGGAGGACACGCAAGGAGGGGTGATGAGCCAACACAGCTTCAGGCGGGCGGACGGCACCGGCTGCAGGCGCGGGGAGCTCCCGGCCTGGTTGAGCTGCCGCCACGGGCACACCAGCGGGACCCGAGGGCCTGAGACGCCTCCTCCGACTCCAGGAGATGCCAGACGGCCCTGGGGCGAAGGCGGAAACGGCCCCAGGCCTGCAGGGGGTGGGGCGGCAGAAGAGGCGGGGCCAGGGCGGGGCCTTCCCCAAGAGAACGGAGGGCTGGGAATCTCAGGGGATAAATATTTGATGCCCTGAGAGAAAGGAGTGAATTATTCATGGGGCCCAGCGGGGAGCTGGCCCAGGGAGGCGGTGGGCCAGGGCCGAGTCTGGGTCTCTTGGCCGGCGTGGTGGTGAATGTGGCTGCGGGTGCGGGGGTGACCCTAAAAGAGGGCACGAGAGGGTGGTGGGTGCGGAGCCTGAGCCCGGGGTGAGTGTGTGTGTGAGGGTGTGTGCCCGCGTGTCGGCGGGCACGGCCGTGTCTGCAGGGAGCAGGGCCAGGTCTGGCAAGGCTGCGTGTGAGAGCAGGTGTCGGGTCTTGGCCTGGGCTGGGAGGGGAGCGTGGGGGCAGCCAGGACCAAAGGGGAGGAGGAGGCAAGTCGGCAACCTGGGTCCAGCGGCTCTCCCTTCCCAGAGCTGCCCCATCTTTGGGAGCCTTGTCAGGCAGGCTGACTTAGGCCGGCCCAGGGGACTTCCCCGGCACCCTCCCACACCCTCTGCACCAGACTGTGCCCTCTTGGGCATGCTCCGCCTGGCTCCTCCAAGCTCTCCCCTCCCGCAGGGGCCTGGCTCAGCACCTCTGACTCACACTAATGAGGCCACGAGGCCACCCCGCAGCGCTGGAGGAAGAATCACCCCCTTGTCTCAACAGCTCCCCCCACAACCACGTCCTCACTTCCCCTACTGGTCGCCAAGTCCCGCCTGACAATGTGGCAAGGAGCTGCTTGGCATCTGGCCCACACCCCATCCAGCACCAACCCTTGCTCTCTGTAGGAGTTGGGGGATTTGGCGCACCAGGAAGGCACTCTTTTCCCCTCCTCCCATGGACCTCTCTGGTGGGGGGCGGGATGGCAGGATCACTGTGTGCTCTCTTGGTGTGGGAAGGGGCCAGGCTTGGCTTCTCAAAACATGGCTCGGCAGCCTGGTCTTAGGGGGTGCTCCCACCTTTTGCTGGCCTGAGGAGCAACTTGGGGGGGGGCAAGGGGGGTTCCCCACCCACCACATGTTCAGGCCACAGGCCAGCATTGGCACCAGGGCCAGCTGGGCCCTTTTCCCTCCACTGTGATTTCCCAGGGCCTAAGATGTTCCTATGAACCTTCCAGGGGCATGTCTTCCTGGGGCATGTCTTCCACTCCTTTTCCCTGTCCAGGCTGCCTAGGTGTCCAGTTCACCCAGGTGACCTCTCTGTATAAAACTGTGGAGACTGGCGAAGTTGTCCAGTGTCATTCGGCCCCGGGAGCCCACATCAGTGGCCCTGGACCCTGAATTCCTTCATTGCTACCTTCAAACCCCTTCCCTGGCTCTACACCTGGACCCTAGGCCCACTCCTCCCCCCAGACAACTCCTAAAGGAGGGAGAGGGAGCCTGTTCTGGGGGAGGGGCACAGAGGCAGTTAATGAGGTGGCTGCACCCACTGACATTTGGTGCTGTGAACAGTGCCCATAAATCCTAAGAATGAGCTGGGAGAGAGCTGGGAGAGCCCCAGCCTGAGGAGAGGTGCAGCACTGGCTGAGAGAGCCCCTTGGACCACAAGCTGGGGAGTGGGCACTAAGGAGCCTCTCCTCCCACCGCCTGTGCCCCTTCTCTTCCCTCCCCACTCTTGCTTCCAGGCACCACCCACCCAGGAGACCTCTCCCACCTTCCCCTCACTCTGCAGCCCCTCCCATAATCATGGACCCCCAAACCCAGTCCCTCCCCTCCTAGCCCCACATCCAGGTCACAATGTCACATGCCTCAAGTTGTGTCCCCCTCCCACAACTGCCAGGCTCCAGGGTCCCATCTTAGGATCAGTCGGGTAGAGAAGAGGGCAGGTCAGAGGAGAGAGGGGAAGATACCTTGGAGTCTTAGGGAGTGTGTCTCAGGGGACCGGAGGGGCCTGAACACTCTCTTCCCCCTCCACTGGGGGGCTTAAGCAGGAACAGGGTGGGTACTCACCCTCGGCTCACGATGAGACGCAGCGATTCCAGGTTGCCATGGTAGGCAGCCCAGAGGGTGGGAGTCATGCCATCCTCATCGGGGGCGTTCAGTTCCTTCCTGGTGGCCTCTTTGAGGAGCTCCAGGTAGCCGTCCCGGGCCGCCCGGTGGTATTGGTCGTTCATGGCGCCTGACTTGGGCGGGGTGGGCAAGGGGCGCGGGGAAATGCCCCCCGCGGGGGAGGGCGGCGGGGTTAGGGCTGAGGCATGGGGTTGCAGGAGGGAGCCGAGCAGGGGCCGGGGCCGCCAGCCCCCGCTGCCGCACACGGAGGTTGCGGAGCGCCAGAGCCGCCGCTACTCGGACATCTGAGCCGCTCACCCCGGGAGGGAGGAGGGAAGGATCTCCCGCTGCCCAGGGAGCCGCCCCCGGGTTGCCACTGGGTCCTAAACACCCTGCTCCCGAGCTCACAGGGGTGACCCACGCGAGGCCCTGCCCTCGCTCCAAAAGCGCGTGGTGACCCCAGTGCTCAGCCCCATGAGGCGCAGTCTGGGGACAGTACGCGGTCTGTCCTCACTGGATCCCCAGCTCTGCGGCTCCCGATGTCTCCACCCGTCGAAGGAAGGGGCCAAGGGCTGGGGAGGGGTGTCTGCGGGCAGTCTGGATCCCTAGGACAGTGGGTCTAGGACGGGTAGGAGGACTGACGCCCAGACAGCGAGCAGCACCGGGCAGTCCTGGCTGCCCCTCGCCCGCGCGGGGTCGGCGAGCCGCGCTCCAGCAGGGGGCGCTAGAAGACCGGACGCGGACTCTGCGCGCAGCTGGCGAACTTCATACCCAAACCCGACTTCGTAGCTTCCAGGCGACCAGAAGACTGCGGGGAGGGATAGAGGAAGAAGGAACTTTGATCACTGTGAGGGTGTAGGGGGAAAGGAGCACTGGGGTCCCGATCTTGGGGCAGCAACAGAGGAGCAGGAAGGTATAGGGTGCGCAGGGTCTGGGAGGGCGTTGGGATGCCTGCGGGCCCTTGGGGAGTCTATTGAGCATCAGCACTCGGGGCTCTGGACGGCGGGGACCGCGGGGTGCGAGGGCGCGGTGGGCGCCGGGGGCGGGGTGCCCTCTGGGTGCCGCAGTGCAGGGCTGCGCCCAAGCCTGGCCGCGCCAAGGTGACGGGACGGCGGGGGAGGGGGCGCCTCTTAACAGGTAAATATAAATCTTACCTTATCTGGCTCCCGCTCTCTGTTCCCTAAATTCAGCTCGGAGAAAAGATGGATCATGTGAGTGGCACTGAGAGATTTATGGAGCTGAGCTCCCGCGTCTGTAAATCAGCCTGCCCTCCCCGGTATAAAGCGCCCGTCCAGCCCGGTGTGGGAGAGAGGAGACGCTCGCCGCCCCCTGACCCCCAGCGCAGCGCGGGCTCCCGGCCCAGCCAGGTGGGTGCCCGGACCAGAGGGTCTACGGACTGGGGAGTGGGGACGTTGGACGGGGTCCGACGAGGCTGCCGCGGCTTCTCATTCCCTCCGTCGTCGAGCGAGAGACCCGAAGGGTCGCTTTTCTCTTCCCTTTCCCCAGCGCTTCCTCCACCACCCCGGCCCCCACCCTCCGGGTGAGGAACTTCTCGCTTCCTAAACCTAGGGATAAGATGGAGGAAGGAGAGCCCTCGGGGTTGACCTGGGGTCCTGTCCCCTCCTCCTCCACAGTGACCCGTCCAACCTCCCCCAGTCGCCCCTGCCATGTCCGAGGAGTCGGCCCCGGGCCCCAAGGAGAGCCCACCGGCAGCGCCGCGGGCAGGCTCCCGCGAGGTGTGGAAGAAGGGCGGCCGCCTGCTGTCCGTGCTGCTGGCCGTGAACGTGCTGCTTCTCGCCTGCACGCTCATCAGTGGCGGCGCCTTCAACAAGGTAGCGGTGTATGACACCGACGTGTTCGCGCTGCTCACCACCATGATGCTGCTCGCCTCCCTCTGGATCCTCTTCTACCTCCTCCGGACCGTGCGCTGCCCAGACGCCGTCCCCTACCGGGACGCGCACGCCGGCCCCATCTGGCTCCGAGGTGCCAGGGGAGGTGGGGGGGGGGAGGTGGGGGGCAGGAGAGGAGCCAGAGGCTGGGACTTTCAGAGGAATTGTGGAGTGCGCGTCAAGGTAGGGGGTTGAGAAATTCCCCGGGGACCAGATGTGTCTGAAGATGAGATGGGCTGCGGTTGAAAGAGAATAGAAAAGGAAATAGTCTTGGAAGAAGAATGAAGTGAGGGATGGAGGGGAACTTCTTTGCCCTTCCTAAAGATTGAAAAGGGGTGGTCATGGGAAAGCCTTTGATGGAGAGCAGAGACCAGATGACAGCTGCAACTGAAGGAGCCCACCTAGGGCCAGTCTTACCCCAATCCATGCAGCTCCAAAGAGATAGGGGCTCAATAGGATATCCACCCATCCATCCACCCCCTCAATCCTATACTCATCCTCCATCCACCCATTCATCTTTTAATTCATCCATTCACCCATCCACCTATCCGTCCATCCATCATCCAATTATCCACCTATCCATCTACCCATCCATCCATCCAGACAGACAGACAGCCATTTATCCATCCTCTCACCCACCCCATTCATCTGTCCATTGATCCTTCCACCTACCCTATTCATCCCTCTATCCACCCAGCCATCCAACGAACCCCCCATCTAGCCATCCATCCTCAGATCTATAAACCATCCTCTCTGACCCATCCCCCACCCCTCATTCCCAGGTGGGCTGGTGCTGTTTGGGATCTGCACCCTTGTCATGGATGTCTTCAAGACTGGCTACTACTCCAGTTTCTTTGAGTGCCAGTCGGCCATCAAGATCCTGCACCCTCTCACCCAGGCTGTGTTTGTCATCGTCCAGGTGGGTGGGAGGAGTGTTCTTGAGTGTGGTGGAAAGGAGCCAACACCTGGTATGAGGTCAGGAGATCTCCACTCTTCTACCCTGAGCAATCAAGTAAGGTGGGGATAGGACCGTAGCATGGGTCATATGAGTCCATAAATCTGGAAGCGCTTGGTAATGAAGTAATATCCAAACGTGAGCTCCTACTTAGGGGCCCTGTGATTTCATTTCAACCCAAGCAGTGCCGGTCTTAACATCTAACATGTCAGAGTTGTGGCAGCTGCCATGTCTCCTAGAACCTGGTCCGCCTTCCCTGGGGACCTGTAGAGGGGGTCTGTCTCAGCTCAAGGTCCTGCTGTGGGCATGGTGGGTTTGCCTGTAGAGGGGGTCAATCTCAGCTCAAGGTCCTGCTGTGGGCATGGTGGGTTTGGCTTCAGCTACTGCCCATATGTTCTATATTTGTTTAGGAAATAGGGTATCCTGTACCTGGGGTTTTTCAAACAAGTTCAAGCATATATTTTTTTATTTGTTGCATACATAAGACTCTGAAAGATCTTCTGATTGAGCTGAGGCAGGACTGGTCTTACAGGAGACCAGAACAGATCTCATCCCTGTACCATGACCAGAATGACCACATGTAGGGTTCCCTCTCCTGAAACATCACCTCTGCTGTGTGGATTTCCACAATTCCACACGTTTATGACTTTGGTACTTATAATAGTTTTACCTTTTTACGGTGTGTAGGTTTGAAGAATACGCAGGTAAAATGAAAATACAGACACCCCCACATCAACAAATACCATGACAAGGATTTGTTGGCAACGAGGGGAGGGTTGCAGAACAACAAAGGATGGGGATGTTGCCAAGGGGAGGGGAGAAGCCACCAGAGATTCTCTCTACCCAAGAGAGACAAGACCCAGCCTCAGGCTGGCCTGGCTCCCAGGAATAAGTAACTAGACAGTCAAAACTCTACCTGAAAACAGCAACAACAACAAACAAACAGCAAGAGTTTACAGGTAACATTTTGCAAACTCTGAAAGAACGGAGAATGATTTTATACAAATTGTTCCATAGAAAGAGAGAAAGCGCCTCACTCATTTTTGTAAAGCTAAGATAAACCTGGTAGGTTAGTATGGGGGCTCTTGAGGTGGAGGGAACATACTGCCGGGTTTGGACATGGGCACTCCAGAGTTTAGCCCATCTGCAGAGTGAATGACCTCCCCCGCTCTCTCTCAACACAGACTTACTTTCTCTGGGTCTCTGCTAAAGACTGTATTCATGTCCACCTGGATCTGACCCGGTGAGTACAGGCTCCACAGCTCAACATCCACGTCCACCCGGGGCCTCTTTCTGCGCCCTTGGTGGGGTTTCAACCAAGGCCCCTTTGCTCTGTCAGCCTGAGTCCACCACTCTGTGCTGTGTTGTGTGCATGCGTGTGCCTACACACCCATACCCGTGTGTTTCGGTGGCGTGGGTTATATAGTGCATTGTATGTGCTTTCCCTTAGGAGAGGGGGCAGCAGTGGCCTGAGCCCCTGGATGCTCCCTGGTCCTCTCTTGGGTAGCATCCTGGCCAGACTAAGTGTTCCTTCCAAACTCAGCCTCTCTGTTCACACGGGGGCCTGACTGTTTTCTTACTTCCCAACGTCATCTCCCGGTATAGTTCCCCAGCTTTCCATCTCCCCAGGGACCCACGGTGGGCAAGCCTCTCACTGGCCTCTTTGCTCCCCCTCCCCAAACAGGTGCGGTCTCATGTTCACCCTTACCACCAACCTGGCCATCTGGATGGCAGCTGTAGTGGACGAGTCCGTGCACCAGACCCACTCCTATGATAGTTCCCACAGCAACACCAGCCATCTCCGCCTCGCCCCTGACCGTGAGTGTCCGCTCCACATTATACCTGGTCCAGGGACTTCCAGGCCTTAGGCAGGGTGCTTGTCTCCCTTGCCCTCATGAGAGAGGAGAGCCTCTCCTGCTCCAGGCTCTGCCTCTGAAGAAGTATAGGTGCAGGTGACACCAGAGGTGTCAGGGGCCATCTTCTCTTCCTGGAGGGTGCAGCTTTGGCCCCGCTGTTCAGGTCTCCATCCCACCAAAGAAGGGGTTTGGGCTCCAGAATGAAAGGGTGAGGGCGATCAAAGGGAAGGACAGAAAAGGGAGGCAGATAGCTCGATGGTGGAAGCACAGGGCAGAGTATGTCAGGGAGAAGGTAGACAAAATAATCACGATGACAATAGTGACACTTGACTGAGCTCCGTATGTCAGGGTCTGTGGTAAGTGTCCTAAACACTCTACCTTACTTAACCCTCACAACTTCCCAATGAGATGGGAACTTTTTTTTTTTGAAAGAGAGAGCAAGAGGGGGTGGGGGAGGGGCAGAGGGAGGAAGACAATCTTAAGCCGACTCCGCAGTGAGCCCAAAGCCTGGTACGGGGCTCGATCTCACAACCCTGAGATCATGACCTGAGCAAAAATGAAGAGTCAGAGGCTTAACCGACTGAGCCCCGAGATGAGGACTATTAATATTCCCATTTTACAGATACAGAAACTAAGGCATTAAAGGTTAAATAGAGCTTGAAATTGGGAGACCTGGGATTGAGATCCATCTTTGCCTTGAACCGATATGCTATACTGAATGAGCTCCACAGGCCCCCTGGCCCTAGTTCTCGGGACTTCCGTAGGGCCCCCCACTAATCAGAACCAGACTAGATGACTAAGTCCATCTGGATTTTGCCTGAAGACACACGCGCTCCTAGTATGGAAGGGTCCAGGAACAGAGAGCATGGAGCAGGAGACCCCAGCCCAGCAGGACAGACAAAGGGCCACCTTGCATATACAGAGAGCTCCTGAGGATGGTGAAAACCAACCCGGAGGGGGCGCCTGGGTGGCTCAGTTGGTGAAGAGTCCAACTCTTAATTTTGGCTCAGGTCATGATATCAGGGTCACGAGATCAAGCCCTGTGTCGGGCTCCATGCTGGCTGGGCCTGGAGCCTGCTTAAGATTCTCTCTCTCCCTCTCCCTCTGCCCCTCCCCCTGCACACACGCATTCTCTCTCTCTCTCTCTCTCTCAAACAAAACAAAACCAAAAAACAACCCAGAGAGGTGGCCAACTTAACACGCTGGGGCCCTGGGGTGCAGAGAGGCAATACTAGGAAGGTACCTGCCGTGGGGTTGGGAGCCAGGTCAATAGCTCTGCCATTACAAGCCACGTTACCTCAGTTAGCCTCAGTGTCTGCATCTGCAAAACCAGTGGGAATAGTTCTGGGGATCAAAAGAAAAGTTTGCCAAGATCCAAGGTATTCTAAAAAGCGCACTCCGGGCACAGGACAGGATTCCTATAGGGGTGCTACAAACCAGAGTGCTGGGAGGTCACGGAAGGCACCTGGCCAAAGCAGCTCACGTTCTGGGCTGAGTCAGATGCCGGGGAGAGCCTTGAGGAAGCTTGAACTCTGGGGTTCCCAAGAGGGCCACCATCTACTGGGAACAGAACCTTGCCTACCTTGGGGAGCCAGGGGTGATTACTGATTGGGAAGGATTGGAAATGTCTGCCTGCAGGAATGGCATGGGATGAAGCAGGCAGAATCTGAGGTTCCGATTTTTGTTTATTGAGCACCTGCTGCTTACTGAGTGTCCCAGTCTCTGGAGCATAGTAGGTGCTCAGTAAATACCTGTGGAATGAATGCGCCTGCCGGGCCCTGTGTCGGCATTTTGGGATACGGTGGTGAATATGGCAGACAGTGATTCCGCCCTAACAGAAGCCACAGTCGAGAGGCGAGGGTCTTCTCCAGGAAGGTGGGAGGGCGGTGCAGCTCTGTGCCTCTGTCTCCACAGCGGAGCGTGCCAGCAGCTCGGTGGGCGGAGACTGTTCCTGCAATACAGCCATCTGCCAGATCTTCCAACAGGGCTACTTCTACCTGTATCCCTTCAACATCGAGTACAGCCTGTTTGCTTCCACTATGCTGTATGTCATGTGGAAGAATGTGGGCAGGCTGCTGGCCTCCTCCACCCACGGCCACAGCCACGGCCACACCCCATCCCGGGTCAGCCTCTTCCGGGAGACCCTTTTCGCTGGCCCGATCCTGGGCCTGATGCTCTTCGTGGTGGGGCTGGCCGTCTTCATCATCTACGAGGTCCAAGTGAGTGGGGAGGGGGGCCGCACCCAGCAGGCCCTGGTCATCTACTACAGTTTCAACATCATTTGTCTGGGGCTCATGACCTTGGTCAGTCTGAGCGGCTCAGTCATCTACCGTTTTGACCGCCGGGCCATGGATCACCATAAGAACCCCACTCGAACCCTGGATGTGGCGCTGCTGATGGGTGCTGCCCTGGGCCAGTACGCTATCTCCTACTACTCTATCGTAGCCGTGGTGGTGGGCACACCCAGGGACCTACTGGGAGCGCTAAACCTAGCCCATGCTCTGCTCATGATTGCCCAGCACACCTTCCAGAATGTGTTCATCATCGAGAGCCTCCACCGGGGACCACCCGGGGCTAAGCCTCATGACACCACCCCCAAGGAGTCCTGCCATGGACTTACCTTCGCCAACCAGGATGCGCTCCACACCTTGCCTGCCTGCCCACCCACTCCCAGGCTGGTTGGCACCAACCCAGTGGGCCCTCAGGAAGCAGTGGCCATCATCTCGGCCCCCAGGGGCCACTGGAGACGCCGGTGCCTGAAGGACATTTCTCTGTTTCTCCTGCTCTGCAATGTCATCGTGAGTAACCGGGGGTCGTTGGGGGTGGGGGGGAGATGGGAATGGGCTGGTGGGAAGAGAAGGCCAAGGAAGGATGCTCTTTCAGGTTTATTCACTTGGCCTTCTCTGTCTTGCCTCCAGCCCACTCGAGAAATCTACAGCTCTCTAGGAGAGAAGCAAGTTCAGAGAGGGTCAGATGCAGCCCCTGGGCAAACAGCATCTCAGGACACAGAGAGAGAATGAAATCCCAGCCTCTGGCATCTAGGCTGCAGATGGAACTGGAGGGGTCCCAGGGAATGCTGACATGGGGGCTGGGCAGAAGTGAGAGGGAGCCGTGAAGTGATGTAGAGGGAGGGTGCCCTCACCCCTAGGTGGAAGGTGTGACTGCTCCTGGGAACTTGTGACCAGCCTGCTTCTCAGAATAATTGGAGCAGCATCAGGAAGTAGCAGAGACCAGCAGAAGTGTGAGCACTCTTAGCAGAGTGCGGCGGAGGGCTGGCCTGGAAGGGGGGCATTCGCAACAGCGCCCCCTCCCTGCTAATTCAGCAGAACCGCTTACTAAGAGAAACTTCGTGTGCTAGCAGCAGACTTCACCCCAGGGCACAAACACTCCCCGGGAAGACACACCCCCCAGTAAAGGAATACCCCTCGTGTGGCTACAACCCAACAGAGAAACACTCCAGTGTAGATAAAGTCGCTGGGGGAGAAATTTCCAATATGCAAACATGTACCCATGTGAGTACATCGCAAATACAGAGCACAGCTCTGCTGAAGTTTCACTCAGTATAAAAATGGCCCTTGCAGCGATAACCTCCAACAGAAAAATATCCCTAAGATACAAACACCCTCAATGTGGGTCTATCGTGATGTAGAACAGGACTCCAGACTGATTCCCCCCGAGCGCACACTGCACGAAATACACCAACGGCCCTGACCTGGGTGCATTCTCAGTGTGTTCCTGCTGTGAATACTGCCCAACGGGCAGGTAATCTGTTAACAAACAAACAAACAAACAAACAGAAAAAGGTGATCACCAATCTCTGACCGTCCAGTAGAAGCAATAAGGCTCAAAATCTCCTTCTATCTTGGGCCGGCTGGGAGCCTGCCCCCAGCCTGGCCCCGCCCCCACCTCCCCCACCCCCACCGGGGGCCCCACCTGCAGGCTGGGAGCCACCTCCAGGGATGATGTTTTTGCTGTCCCGGGTCAACTCTAGGAGCATCATCCCCAACTCCATTTCATAGGACAGACAGAAACAGGCTCAGAAAGGAGCTGTGTGTGCCCAAGGGCACAGTTAACTGGGGCTGGGGAAGGTGGGGCTGGCCTAGAAGCCATTGTTCTTTGCGTCATACCCCACACCTGAACCGTCTGAGCTCCAGCCAGAGATGAAGCAGGATTCCAGCCTTAACATCCTCCCAGACCTGGGAAAGGAGGGGAGCTGGAGAACAGAGCTTATGGAGGGTGGTGCTGGGGTCCACTTCTGGCTAGATCCTGAAACCCCTGCCTTGGGCCTGTCTGATTCTACCACCACCCTGCACACATCTCTCCAGGAGAGAGCTGCTGATTTAGTCGTTTGTACCAAATTCTCACATCACCTATCTTTTTCCCCTCTTCCCCATCTGACAAATGAGCCATGATAACACGGTAGGAGACGTGATCACAGGGGGAGTCCCAGCCTGCGGTGGGCAAGTTCGGTTGGGCACATTTTCTGAGCTCCTTTGTGAGTGCCAAACCCTGCCCAAGATTCTGAGGTTCCCCACTCACCACCCCCCAGCCCTTGCTTTCCAACAAACTAGAGGGCTGGGACCCCCATCCTGTCAACCCCCAGCAAAACCCACAGCAATGACCGGCAAATGGCCAGGCCAGGCCAGGCCCTGATGCGCCCCTCTCTCCCCACAGCTGTGGATCATGCCTGCCTTCGGAGCCCGGCCTCACTTCAGCAACACTGTGGAGGTGGACTTCTACGGCTACTCGCTGTGGGCAGCCATCGTCAACATCTGCCTTCCTTTCGGCATCTTCTACCGTATGCACGCTGTCTCCAGCCTGCTGGAGGTCTACGTGTTGTCCTGAAGCCCCCACAGAGACACACAGGGGTGGGGCTCTGCTCATGTGCCCACTCCGAGACCCCCAGCAAAGAACCCCAGGCTGGCGGTCACTATGCTACATTACCACCCACCCCACCCCACCCCACCCCCCGCCCCAGGGTAGAATTTGCACCAAAGTTATTTTTCCAGGATGAGTTTTTACATCACAATCAGGACATACCCACCCACCCCAGCATGATCCAGAAGCATGGAGTGACCAGGGAGAGGAGACCTCTCCCTATACTATCCGGGACCAGGCAAGATCTGGAAGTGTTGGTGGCTCTGGCACCACCCCTGATCCGAGCCCCGTGGCCTGGCCAGGACAGCTGCCCGGAGCTGGAACGGCCTGCAGTTCGCCAGCTGCTCCCCACTCCTTGTCTCAGCCACTCCATCTGGGATGATTGCAGGACAGGCTCTTGGGGGTCAGAGCTGGAAGGAACCCTGGAGATTTTCAGGCCTCAAGCTTTTCAGCGGGTGAGCCAAACCTGACTTACAGACTGGGTACAGACCAGTCAGTTCCTGGGCGGCTGGGAGCAGCTGGGCAGAGTGCGCAGGCTGCCATCTTCCTTGTCCCCTTATCCTCAAAGGACAAATACATTTGTTTATGTGTTCCATGAAGCATGAAAGGTCAGGAAAGACTGACCTAACCCAACGACCATTCTACGAAGGAACCTGAGGCCCAGAGAGGTAAAGCGACTTGCCCAAGGTCACAGAGCTAAAGAGAGCCAGAGCCTTTCTACTAAGAATCATAATTCTCAAACAGCAGAACTTCTTTTTCTTTAAATAAAATATTTCAGGAACCCAAGTTTATAACACAAACAGAGCTGTTCTAGTTTAAGAGGTGTTGGGGGACAGAACCTTACTGCAAGGGGCCTCCTCTTACCCACCACCCCCACTCCCTGGGGGTCCCCCAGGCAAAGCCCTAGGGCTTCTAATCCAGGAAAGGCATGAGACGGACTAGCAGGGAGAGAACCTGAGAAAGCCAGGCAGAGATTGAAGAGGAGGCCCTGCGAACTAGGAGAGGAGGAAGAATCAGTGGCCGGCCACAGTCAGGTGAAGAGGGGACAGGCTACAGTGGGGACTGGGGTGGGGGCTGGGGTGGGAGCAGCAGCGCCTGGAGCATTAGGGACTTGAGAGGAGGACGTGTCTGGACCCTGCCGGCAGGATGAGGTGGGCAGGTCTCAGAGGCTGCGGGTAGCATGAGGAGGGCACGGGGGGGACTTCCCTCCCCACCCACCTCCTGTCCCGTCAGAATGAGGTCTCTTCCGCCCCAAGTTCACGTTTGATTTAGGGAGAGAGAGTGGAGAGGCGAGGTTGCTGTGAGACCGCACCCCTCTCGGGTGCTGGGTGGGGTACAGGAAGAGACGACACCAGACCTGGGAGGGAGGGGGTCCAGTCTGTTCCCTGCCTGGCCACCAAAGGAAAATGTGGCCTGAACCCCTTTGCTGCAGCTTAAGGACGTTGCACCCCCCCCCCACCCGGGAGGCGGGCGGTCGCTGGTCCTCTGACCCTGAGGCCGAAAGCCTGCGCCGCCTCCGGCCCCGCCCGCCCGCCTAGCCGCCTCGCTACTGGCTGCACCGTCCGGGTTGGAGCCCCTGGCGGGGTAATTAACGAAGGATTAATGAGATTCCCAAAGTCAACAGAAAAATCGATGGGCGGAGGAGCCCGAGCAGCGGCTGCGCAGTCCCGCGAGGGTAGGGCGTCGGGGGTATCGGTGCGGGCGCGGGGGCCTCACCTGTACTGACGATCGGCGCTGCGCCAGCAGTCGGTGGTCAGCCGGCCGCGATGCCCGCCCAGGCCTCAGGTAAGGCGGCCGGCTAGACTCAAGGAGCGCCCTTGGGCTGCTGGCGGGACATTCCCGGCGGGCCCACCCTTGACATTCACACCTGCTCCGCCCCCAAAAACCCGGTTCATAGACTAGGGGAGGAAGGGCGGGTTGACTGGGCGGAGGCCAACCCCTGGCGACCGCAGAACGGGCCCCTCTCTGCCCCCCACCCCAACTCTAGCTCCGTGCCCCATCTCCTTTCCGTGGATGGAGCGCACACAAAAGTCAGCAGGGCGCGCCCCACCCCAGCCGGTCTGGGCGCGCACAGCCAAAGGTGGGTGCTGAGGCCAGAAAGAAGCAAAAACCAGGACGGCTGGGTAAAAGGGTGTGGAGTTGGGACTGCCTGGACGCCCAGTCTGAGGCATATGGGTAGCGGCTGCCCCAGGCCCCGCAGTCCCTCGAGTGGCTCGTAGAGAAATCCCAAGCTCCCAGTCCGCGCTCAGCAGACTCCTCCAGAGCTGGCCCTGCGCTCCTAGCCAGGCGCCGCGCCCCGACGGCTGCGCCGCTTTCATCACCTGTCTCTAATTGCGACCCACAAATCAGTTTGGTGTTCCGCCCTCCCTTGGACTGGCGTCGCGCCGAGGGACGTGCCAGAGGGCGGCGGATTCCTCCTTGTCAGTGCTGGGTGCCCTCCCCCTCTTCCCCGAGACCCCTACGTACCCCACCCCGGCACCCTCCCCGCGGCGGACCGAATCGCCACTTTCAGGGCTCCCTCTAGCGACCGTTGGAGGGTTGGATTGGGGGTGGGGAGGATAGGGACAATTGGAAGAGGGCCCTGGAGAGAGGGCACCTGGAATCTTGTCCTCCAGTGTCCCCTCTAGGCCTGCAGTCCAAGCAAAAACCGCCCCTGAAATTCACGAGTAATCCTGACCCTTCCAACCTCTCCAGGACCTCGGCAGAACTGGAAGGAAATGCACAAATAGCTAACAGGCTCTACGTGCATTTACATGCATTAAATCATTTAATTCTGACAAAATCCCTATGAGGTAGGTATTATGCGTTAAGTCCTCCGTTTATTCATTCGAGAAATCTTTACTGAGCACCTTCTATGCATTGGGTACTATTCCATAGTTGTACATCCATTTTACATATGGGGAAACTGAGAGTCTGAGTAGCTTATCCAGGATCACAGAGGTAGTAAGTGCCAGAATCTGGACTCTTTTTTTTTTTTTAAGATTATTTATTTATTTATTTGATAGAGAAAGCTGAAAGAGAGCACTCAAGCGGAGGGGGGGGGAGGTGGAGAGGCAGAGTGAGAGGGAGAAGCAGACTCCCCGCCCAGTAGGCAGCCTGACCTGGGGCTCAATCCCAGGGTCCTGAGTCAAAAGTAGACGCTTAACCGGCTGAGCCACCCGGGAGCTCCCAGAATCTGAGCTCTTAATCCTTGGGCTATACTGCCCTGAGAAGACAAAGGAGATTTCTGGGGAAGGCTGAAAGGAGCAGTCGGCGTTGGGAGAAAAGGAGCAGGGAGGTGTCCCTATGAACCTTATGCTTGCTCAATTTAGGCGGGGGAGCCTGGGAGGAAAGATGAAGATCTTCTCTAAAGTCTCCTAAGCTGGGCGTGCATGGAAAGGACTTAATGGAAAGGGTCTCTGTCCATGCTTCTCCCCCCCAGAAATCTCCCCCCAGAAAATGGCAAAGTCAGCCAGCGAGAGTGTCTTGCCTGGGCTAGGTTTGGAGGGTTCAAGTTAAGCAGGACCTGGTCTCCACCCTGGAGGAGCTCCCAGACTGGAGGGGAGCCAGCCATGCCCACAGCGCCTCACCACACAGTGCACACCCACTCTCAATAGATGCTTGGGCAGGGAGAGGATGCTTCCCGGGAGAGGGGCTTAAGGTAGGTGGTGAGGTTGGACGGGAACCATTGGTGGAGGGTAGCAGGCAAGGCAGAGGAACAGCGGGCTCCAGGAGCAAAGGGGGGAGGCGGGAAGCCACCCAAGAAATGTGGAGCCCTGGAGCCCTCTGGCTAGGCCTGGATCAACATGGGGACAGGTGCGCGAGTGTGAGAGGGGGGCTGGACAGGGAGGGGGAAAAACTAGAGCAAAGATGACAGAGACGACTGGGAAACGGGGACAAAATCTTTGGAGAATCTTTAAGAGAGGACTGAGTTTTGTTATTCTATTTGCCATAAGAGAACCAAAGAAGATATAAATATTGAACAAGTTCACATGGGAGTATGGGGGCTGGAGAGACTGTATTTTAAAGCCAAATGCAGTGAGGGTCTTTGGGTGGTTACAGAGAGGGAAAGGCTGAAGTTCTCGAAGCTCAGAGTTCAAAGGCAGAGACAGAGCAAAACACAGTGGGTTCAAATGGGGCAAGCATAATAGGTGATGCCCCAGCAACAAACATGGGGTGCAGTGGGGGTACCTAGTGCAGCCTAGGCATGGGGTTCAGGGAAGGCCGCTTAGGGAAGGGGGTTTCTGCTCTAAGCTGTAGTCAGTCAAAGGGCAAGTGGGTGGGCATTGTGGGCAAAGGGTGGGGCATGGGTGGACAGGGAGGTGAACAAAAGCCAGCACGTTCTGGGAACTGCAGCAGGACGGCGCAGCCCGCGGCAGAGAGTGGGGTCTGAGGACAGTGCTGGAGAGGTAAGTCGAGGCCAGACCAGGAAGCGGCAGAAGCCAGCCTCCAAGCCCAAGCTAAACACGCACTGCCTGGTTTCGTTTGTGAAAGGCTGCGCAGGCCATGCGAGGTAGTTTGGACTTTATACTGAGGGCAATTGTTTGCCTTTTTTTTAAAGTTATTATTTTAACCCAAGTATAATTAACATACAGTGTTATATTAGTTTCCGGGGTACAATATAGTGATCCCCCAATTCTATACATCCGTCAGTGCTCATCACGATGAGTGTGCCCATCACCTACTTTGCCCACCCCCCACCCACCTCCCCTCTGTAACCACCAGTTTGTTCTCTAGGTTGAAGAGTCTGATTTTTCATTTCTCCTTTTTTCTCTGTCCTTTCATTTGTTCGTTGTTTCTTAAATTCCATATATAAGTGAAATCTTGTGGTATTTGTCTTTCTCTGACTGACTTATTTCACCTCAGCGACTGGTTGCCTATGTTGGTCTCAAAGTATGGGAGAGGCACAGCGCATAGGGAGACCAGTCCCGGAGAGAGAGGAGGGGGTCCTGGACGAGGGTAGAAGTTGAGGTCAAGAAAAATCTAAGGGAGACTTGTGGGCTAGAATGGACAGGCTGGGACCCGAGAGGTTGAGGGGGGAGGGGGGAGGCAAGGAGGGTGCCCAGCTACCTGCTGGGAGAGGTGGTGATGAAGATGCCACTCGCTGAGAGGATGTCCCCCTGGAGAATGGGGACAGAGAGCACTTGGAACCCTGGGCCCAGAGCACCAAGCATGTAAGGGCAGTGGCAGCCCCAAGGGAGAGAACCAGAGGTGGCTGGGGATGGCAAGAGAGGCTCCCAGGTCAGCTCGCACAAGGACAGCACCCTGAAACACCAGGGCATCCCCACTCTCTAGGGCGGCTTCAGTCTCACAAGGAATGGGTACCCAAAGGGCCCACAGGGGAGCGTGCTGGACTCCTGGCTGGGGCCCTGAGCTGCCGGTATGCAGTGACCCAATATCTGGGTCCAAGAGAGGCGTGACAAAGAGTGGGCCTGAGTGAAGGCTTGAGGAAGTTGAGAAAGTAGCAGGAGACATTCAGGGAAAGAGAAAAGTCGAGGATGGTGTTCCCCATGTTGTGCTGGGCATTCACAGGTCATCCAGGAGTCGGGGTGGAGGATGGTGCATACGGAAGTCAGTTCCGTTCAAGGCTGGGGCATAGCATGCATGCTGATCCCAGCCTGTCCCTTGTTCACCGCAGACATCGCAAATCAATCCCAGAACTTTTCCCCCTAAACCTTAATGCGCTTTAAAATTAATTTTAATCACATAAATAATACGCTCTTAAAAACGAGGGCATTAAACCACTCCCAATCCTAATACCCACTTCCCTTCCCCAGAAGAAACTCCGGCTGTCAACCTGGTGGGCATCTTCTAGACCTTTTAAAAGGAGTGATTTTATGTGTACTCATAGGTACCCATAATAGAGTATTAGTTCAGATGACAGCATTCTTTCCCACCACACCCACACTCAGCCTCAGGATCCTGCCCCACACAGCAGGCCAGGCAACCATTACCCGACTAACCGGAGTCAGAACACGAGAGGACACTTGCTCGCTCTCCCTGGCTTCAGGAGGGAAATACCTCCCAGAGGTCAGCGGAACACGAGCTGCCCGCTCGTGGTGAAAAGTCACAACCCCGGAAAATGTCCAGTGTCCAGACATGATGCAGATGCCCCTGGGTCTCTTAACAAACGTTATTTTCCTTCTCAAGATCAGGCGCTGGGGCAGAAAGCGGGACAGCCCTGCAGGGGGGTGGGAGAGAGGTATTCCTCAAGCCAATCAAAATCATCCCTATGTTTATTTGGAGCACAAAGAATTTCCATACCCCCTGGTCTGTTCGAACCTCCCCAGGTCCCGTGAAGTCGACGGAGAGGCTGCTGTTATTTCCAATGTCCGACCAGGGAGGTTGCAGAGCCTGCCCCAGGTCACACAGCAGGTCCCTAACTGAAGCCGGGACAGCCCGGCAGCCCACCAGGACCCTTTCTCCCCAGCCCCTCTTCAGGCTCCATCCGTGGCCTCCCCAGAAGCGCAGGGGATCGGAGCAGCCCCGGCCGAGGGGAACCCGGTGCACGCGGGGGCCGAGCAAACGGGGGCTCCCGCCTCGCCCCGGCAGAAGTCCTGGCTGGTGCGGCATTTCTCACTGCTGCTGCGGAGGGACAGGCAGGCCCAGAAGGCAGGGCAGCTCTTCTCGGGGCTCCTGGCCCTCAACGTGGTGTTCCTGGGCGGAGCCTTCATCTGCAGCATGGTCTTCAACAACGTGGCCGTCACGCTGGGTGACGTGTGGATCCTGCTGGCTGCGCTGAAGGCCCTGTCCCTCCTCTGGCTCCTCTACTTTGCCTCCTGCACCACGCGCCACCCCCACGCTGTGCTCTACCACGACCCTCACGCGGGACCCATTTGGGTGCGGGGTGAGTGTGGGGGCACTGGGTGGACGGGGAGGGGTGGGGAGGGAGAGCCAGGTGCAGGGGGGGTGCCAACGGCCACCTGGCCCGGCCAGGCTCCCTGGTGCTCTTCGGCAGCTGCACCATCTGCCTCAACGTCTTCCGGGTGGGCTATGACGTCAGCCACATCCACTGCAAGTCGCAGCTGGAACTCATCTTCCCTGTCATCGAGATCATCTTCCTCGGCGTCCAGGTGACCGGCCGCCCTCCTCCCCATGCCGCGTGCACACACTCCCTGCCTGTGCCCGGAAACCACCACGCAGGCAAACACATACGGGGCCGAGGGGACGCACACACGTACCACAGCCCCCCACTCCTGCCTGCCTCCACACACCCGCACCTCCTGCCTGCAACCACGTACACCTACACGTGTGTGCCTGCGTCAGCACAGCCAACGTGTCACTGACATGCAGACACCTGGAGATACGTCCACCCGTGCCTACTGGCATATGACCAAATCTACACCCCCCGCCCAGGTTCACAGAGCTACTACCGCTCGCGTTCCTGAGTCCCTGTCCCGTGCCGGGCATCGTGCTAGCCATTTCTTTGCATCATCCTTTCCATCCCCCCAGTAAGCAGGCATCCCCCTGAGGGGTAGGCATTTTAGCCTCATTTTAGAGCCAAGGAGACTGAGGCTCTGAAATATTTTGCCAGTGGCCCAAGATGACACAGCAAGGAAATAGCAGAGCCAGGATCCCAATCCAGCCTTCCTCACTGTCACTTCCGTTGTAAATACACACAAGCAATTGGGGCACACACCCCACGGTTCTACCACCGGGACCCCAGGCCCCGGGCTCAAGGCCCCATCTCTTTCAGACCTGGGTGCTCTGGAAACACTGTAAGGACTGTGTTCAGGTCAGGACCAATCTCACCAGGTAAGATGGGGCACTTTCTCTCCCTCCAACTCCTGGGTCCCCCTGTCCCCCCGCTAGTGCCTGCTCCCACAACTTCCTTGGACATGGTGTCCCTGGGGCCACCAGTTAGTCTGGGAAGGGGTCCCAGGGGTCCCAGTCCCGAGGGCTGCCTCCTCCGTAGTCCCCATGCCAGATGGGATCTGGCTTTGGGACAGAGTGGTCACCCTAAAGTCAGTGATGATGAGGGCAGGGCACCTGGGGAGCCGGCTGGGCTGTGTGGGCAGAGTGTGACACGTCCTCCAGGTGTGGTCTAATGCTGACCCTGGCCACAGACCTGCTGCTGTGGGTGCTGGCTGTCACCAACGACTCCATGCACCGCGAGATCAAGGCTGAGCTCAACGCCCTCATGGAAAACTTCTCAGGTACAGAGGAGACATGATCCCCAGCCCTGAATGCCCGCACACACACACACGCACACACGCTACACTCCCTCCCAGAGCGGGAGCAAACTCTGGAGGCCAGATCACGACTAACACTGGTAGACACCCTGCCCTCATTCTGTGCCTGTCCCATGGGGTGCTAGCCCCCTGCAGCCCTGCTCCAGGCCTCCGCCTCGCCATCAGCAAGCTCCTAATCCTGGCGGGGCTCTTCACTGATAAATCCAGGTGTGCACCCCACCCCTACTATTAGCATTTTACTTGCAAGAAACCAAAAAGGCTTCAGAACTGAAAGTAGTGTCTTCCTAACACAATTGCAGATACCTGGACCTATCAGGAGGGACAGAAGATTTTGGAGCCAAAAGAACTCCTCAGAGTTCCATGTGCCCAATCCCCTACCTGTACATTCTGCCCTTAGAGGCTGTATCCCATAAACCTACGTGTGGGACTCAGCCGCACCCGTGCGTATAAAGCACCCGGGTGGCATCACCATCCTGACCCGTGTGCAGCCATCCTTCCCAGCACATTCACGCATTTACACACCCACGGCAAAAGTCATGGCCCGCCTGTGTACGATGGATATTCCTCACACTCAGACACATTGTTCAGAAGAGCTGTGCAAAGAGAATTTCTTTGGCAAGTGACATCACAGATTCTTTCATTACTAAAAAAAATCTGAACACGCAGATGAGTAAAAGAACGGGACATAGCCATCATCTAGACATAATAATTACTAACATTTTGCCGTATTTATTTCAATGTTTTGCTAAATTACGGAGATCACAGCGTTTCATCTCAAAACATTTTAGTGTGCATCCCTTTAAAATGAGTATATTTCCCTACACTACCACAACGCTCTTCTAATTTCTAACAGAATTCCTCAACATCATCCCCATCCTCTCCAACGATCTATATTCAACTTTCTCCAGCCGGCCTGTGAAATGTCGTCTATGATGATGCGTTCAAACACGCAACGTGCTTGGTTGTTCCATCCCTTAAGTCTCTGTGTTCCTAATGGTGCTGAGGTTTGTCAGGCTGCGTCCTAAGGGTGGCATTTGACTTGTGCTCCTCTTCCCTGTTTTGCCTGCAAACTGGAAGTACGGACCCAAGTCTTGATTAGATTCAGGTTAAACACTCTGGGCACCAGCGTTCTACAGGTGATGCCGCGTGCTTTGCAGGGCACCTCACGGCGAGGCCAGGTGCCCGATTACCCTCCAGCGCGAGCTGCTCAGCCAGATCCTCCCGTTACAAAGTTGCAGATCTCCTCTTGCGCCCGACCAGCGACCTGTAGAGGTGACATTTGACCCCAAAGACACCATGTGTTGAACGCTTTAGGAAAGCGTGGCGCCTGAAGCCTGGGATCCCTTTGTAAAGAAATGACCATCCTGTGATTTCTGATTTCTATCTCTGGGCCTTAGTTTCCAGGTCTGTAAAAATGGGCAGCTGGGTCCCTTCCACCTCTGGGATACTCCAGGGGCACGGGACTGATTTGTGTAGCTGGTTTCCTCCGAGCAAGGCCCACCTGAGTAACTATCCCTTCCCGCCCTGCCCCCTCCCAGGCAATGACACCAACACCTGCCTCTGTCTCAACGCCACGGTGTGCGAGGTCTTCCAGAAGGGCTACCTGATGCTCTACCCCTTCAGCACCGAGTACTGCCTCCTCTGCTGCGCTGTGCTCTTTGTCATGTGGAAGAACGTGGGCCGCCGCCTGGCACCCCACACAGGCGCCCACCCCGGCACCCCTCCCTTCCACCTGCACGGGGCCATCTTTGGGCCACTGCTGGGCCTGCTGGCCCTGGTAGCAGGCGTGTGCGTCTTCGTGCTCTTCCAGATCGAGGCCAGTGGCCCCACCATCGCACGCCAGTACTTTGCCCTCTACTATGCCTTCTATGTAGCCGTGCTGCCCGCCATGAGCCTGGCATGCCTGGCAGGCACGGCCATCCACGGGCTGGAGGAGCGAGAGCTGGACACGCTCAAGAACCCCACCCGCAGCCTGGACGTGGTGCTGCTGATGGGCGCCGCGCTGGGCCAGATGGGCATCGCCTACTTTTCCATCGTGGCCATCGTGGCCACTCGCCCCCATGAGCTGCTCAACCGCCTCATCCTGGCCTACTCGCTGCTGCTTATCCTGCAGCACATCGTCCAGAACCTCTTCATCATCGAGGGCCTGCACCGGCGCCCGCTCTGGGAGATGGCGCCCGAGGGCCCGGCAGGGAAGCAGGAGGCTGAGCCACCCCGCCGGGGCTCCCTGCTGGAGCTGGGCCAGGACCTGCGGCGGGCCTCGCTGGCCTACATCCACTCCTACAGCCACCTCAACTGGAAGCGACGGGCGCTCAAGGAGATCTCGCTCTTCCTCATCCTCTGCAACATCACGGTGAGTGGGAGCGTTGACTATCCCAAGGGTGATTGGCCTGTCCCTTGTGTTGTCAAGGACACCTGCCTCTTTCCTCCTAGCCCTACGCTGCTTGAGAGCAGTGTCCCCCCGGCATCCTGCAAGGTGCCTGGCATGACTGTGCCCAGCACGTACCTAAGTGCTCTTTACAAACGTGTAAGATGTTCCCCTTCAGCCAGTTTACTTTCTAGTTGGAGAGACACGGGGAAACCAGCCAGGGAATTAGCAAGAAAGTGATCACCCCCGGAATCTGGTCCAAGGAAGAGATCACAAAGTGCCAGGTTTTCTAAAAACTCTCTAGCGGAAGGAGTTAACCATGACTGCTGGGTGTCTGGCAGCTGAAGTCCCACGTCCGCCTCTCCATGCTGTCACTCTGCAAGCTCACCCCGTGCCGCAGGCCCCATTCGGCACCATCACTGCCGCCGTAGGGCAGATGGGGAAACTGAGGCTTAGGCGGTCCCACAGCCTGTCAGTGGCACTGCCGGGACAACCAACGGTGGTCCAAGGGCACGTTGAACACCACGTTCCAGGCGCGTTGCGCTGGCAACCCCTGAGGTGCTGAAGCCCCGGCCATAGGCAGACCACACGCTGTAGCCTGGCCCGAAAGTGCAGTAGGAGCTCAGAGAAGGAAGTGCGGGCCACAGGGGCCAAGGGAGGCCTCATGAAGGTTGAGTCTGGGCCTTGAGAAAGGGTCAGAATTTGGACAGAAGACAGGGCCAGGTGGAGGGAGCAGAGAGAGTCAAGACCGGCAAGAGGTGGTGGAGGTCGGGGCACAGGGGAGCCCAGCTTGACAGGGCAGGCTGGGCCACGGCTGATGGCAGTGTGGGGCCTCATGGTCCACCTGGAGCTCAGGCTGGCATGTGGGGAGGTGGCTGTGCGATGGGGTGGGGGGATGTGGCCGAGGAGTGGGTGGGGAACGGCTGGCTTTGAAAGCCTAGGGCTGAGGGGATGTTAGGGTGGGGGCTTGCCCTCCCCTCCCGAGCAGAGCGCCCTGGGGCATGGAGAGCCCTCTCCCTGACTCAACCCCCTTCTCCTCCCCAGCTGTGGATGATGCCTGCGTTTGGCATACACCCAGAGTTTGAGAACGGGCTGGAACAGGACTTCTATGGCTACCAGACATGGTTCACCATCGTCAACTTCGGCCTGCCTCTGGGGG
This sequence comes from Ursus maritimus, assembly GCF_017311325.1. Taxonomy (NCBI): domain Eukaryota; kingdom Metazoa; phylum Chordata; class Mammalia; order Carnivora; family Ursidae; genus Ursus; species Ursus maritimus. Next base: position 6,421,615 of record NW_024424897.1, on the reverse strand, counting down.
TCTTCTACCGCATGCACTCCGTGGGGGGGCTGGTGGAGGTCTACTTGGAGGCCTGAGGCTGCCCAAGGACCAACCCCCAGCAGAATTCCCAAGTGCCAAGACTGGGGAGAAGGTGGCCCAAAGCCTCTGAGCAGGGGCGCCTAGACCAGACTGGGTTCCCCAAAGCCTCTCCCTCCCCAGATCCTCACTGAGGTGGGGGCACTGTCTGCAGCCCAAGACCAAGGGCAGGACCTGGACACTGAGCTTCTGATGCCCGTGCCCGGGACGTGCGTGCCCCTGCTCACCACCACAATCAGTACAGCCCAGGGTGCACCCAAGAGGCCTGAGTCGAGGAGGGCCGCTGCCACCGAGCCTGGCCGGCCTCAGGGGTCTGCCTCCTTCTGCGGGAAGGACACCTGGTCCGAGCTCAGCCCAGGACATCCCAGAAGCTTGCAGCCCAGCAGGCAGCCCTGGCCCTCCCTCACCACGTACTCTGTCTCCTAATGAGCTCATTAATTAGCTACCAGGCAGGGTTCAACAGCTCTCTCCTGCTGCCATAAACCCTGTTTGTTTGATCGATTACACTCAGGCTTCGTGACATTTGTTCCCAGGGACAGAACTGCCACTCCAAGTATGGTGGGAAGGGACAGTCCGCCTGGTGAGGGCTGGGACAGTCTATTTCTGAGCCAGGAGGGGTCTAAACCAGTCCTCCCCTTGTGTGATTCATGGGAGGAGGTGAGGAGAGGGGCTGGGGCTCTCATGCACCCCCACCCCTCGCTAGCTCGCTTCTCTCTGGAACAGAGTCCCAGGTGACTTTGCAGCTGGCTTACAGGGACAGAAGCCTCTGGCTGTCTGGTCCCCATGCCCGCTGTATCTTCTGAGCCATCGGGGAGAGGGGGCAAGGACTGACAGCCCATCCATCTCCCTGAGCCCAGTGCAAACACTGAGCTGTGCCCTGGGTGAGGCCCAAGGTGAGGCTCAGGCAGGGCAGCCCAGGCTTGGCATGCCGCTGGGCCCCTCCCCATGAGCCTGGGCACTGGCAAGCACAGGGCCGCAGCCCCAGGGACCCCCAGTGCTGTTTCGGTGGCTTCCTGGGGCCAGGAGAGCCCCCCAGGGGCCGAGTAGAAGGCTGGGAGGCCAGCCTCTCTCCTCTCCTTCATGGGCTCTTTCTCTGGGTGGCCATAGCCCAGGGGGCCACGCCCCGGGTGAAAGAGTACAATCTTCCATTTTCCCATTCAAGAAAATGACAAATGCTGGTTCCCGGGCCGGTGTTGAAGGCCCTCTGGGGACTGATTCTGGGAAGAAGGGGCCCCAGCTCCCCTGAAGACAAGAGCCACGGCCCCAGCCCCTCCCCTCCAAGCACAAAGAGCCAGGATGTGCAGAGGGTGGTTTATTGTGTAAAGAGGCCGATTGTACAGAGCAAAGACTGTACTGACACAGGTAGGGTGAGGGGGCCCAGAGGCCAGAGCTGGAGGATGGAGGGGTGGCATCCTGCTCCCTCTGGCCCCCCGTAATCCAGGCAGTGGGCGGGGGCAGGGAGGATTGAACAGCTTCCTTCCTACACTTCTCCCCCCCCCCATACTGGATAACAGGGAGTCAGGCTATATCCATTGACCAGGTAGAATACAGCAGGAGACCCTCAACACCCCACTCCAAACCCCTAAAATGCATGAGGTCCCCCAGTCTGGCTTCTGCAGTCTACCAGCCCCCCAGTCTCCTCAAGCAGCCTGGCCACCCCCTTCCTCCTTCAGGCCCTGGCAGCAAGCTGGGCCTGGACCAGGTGGTATCAGGTTAGGAGGCGCGGAAGGGCCCCCCTGCCCCTGCCCGGGTGCCTCACAGGACAGCCCACAGCTCCCTGTTGGGCAACCCATGAGGGCTCAGTGACCTGGTGGCCTCTGGGAATGGGCAGCACAGAAACGGGTCTTGGGGGGGAGCCAGAGTGAGGTGGGGGCTCTGGCCAGAGCCTGCAGCCCTGGAGATGGGAGGCTCCTATGAGTCCAGCCGTCAGGGGAGTTGATTAGAACCTGTCTCCACCATCCTAGCCACCAGGGGCCTTTAGGGCCTGCCACCCGGGACTCAGCACCTCTGCCAGCCCCAGCTCTGATTGTGGTCATTTAAAACCTAGAACAGTGGGTCAGGGGAGCATCAGAGGACCAGGGCCCCCACCTTCCCCTGGTCCTCGTCCCCGGTAGGCTTCCATCCTCACACCCGCTGGATCTCAAACAGCTTCACATCCGTGTCGTACCAGACAGGTGGGTCCACATTCCTACAGAAGGAGTGGGCTGTCACGGGGGTGCTGGGAGACCTTGCAGAAAAGACTGGGGAGGCCACGACCTCCCACTGGAGGTCGTCCAGCCCAAACCCTTTCCACCCTGATGTCCCACCCCAGGCAGTGGGTGCCCACCCCCAACTAGACAAGACCGCCCTGGTTGACTACCTTGACATGAACCCCACTACCATGGTGGGACCCAGAGCCGAGGGCCCCGCTGAGCCCCCCTGGGCAGACCCTCGGGGGAACGCCAGACCCACCTCAGATAGATGACCCCCCACATGTAGGTGCGGAACCACATCGCCGTGCCCGAGTTGGCCTGGTACTTGCGAATGAGGATGGGGTGGGGCACAGGCAGCAGCCCCACCAGGGTGCCGTGCTGCAGGAACCTCAGGATCTCCGACTCATCTGTCAGGCCCCTGCCAGGAAGGGGGGGTGTCCCATGTGCTCACACAGGAGAACCCACTCTGAAAGCCAAGGGCAGCATGGGGCTCATGCTCCCAGCCACACCCCACCCAAGCCTGGCTTGCCCCTGCCTCAGAGCCCACCTGCTACTCCTGCCCACCACCCCCATCCCCCCACCCCTCCCCGTACCCTCACCCCGGGCTCACTTGTCAATGCAGATCTTTTCCACCTGGGGGACCAGCACTTGGAGCAGCCTCATGATGGTCTGGAGTGGCAGTTTTGACTTCCAGGAAAGGACCTGAGGGCGGGAGCGGGGTTCCTGGGGCTGGGAAGGTAGCCCCCCGGGCAGGGGGATAGGCCTGGCCCCTGATCCAGAACCAAACCTCCCCAAGGCAGGACTTGTCTCCGCTCACCACAGCAAGGGTCTGACACGGGGCTGTGCCCACGAACAGGGACTGTTATACATGGTAAGAGCCGTGGCCTCTCCCTGAGCGTAAACGTGCCAAAAACTGTCCCCTTGCAGCCTCCCAATGGCACAATCAAGTAGGACGTTTATCCCCATGGAAGGGCTATCAGTAGTGATCACAGGACACACATACAGGAGTGGACAAGCGACTTGGAGGAAGAAGCTAGGAAGGAAAGCCTAGTAAGAGAGCCAGCACCATGGGCAGCTGAAGTCAACCCTGCAGCAGAACTCTGGGACAGTGTAGACGGGGGAAGCAACTAGGCCAGAGAGGCCAAGGTCACCCAGCCGGAAGGAGTGACCCAGAGCCTGGCGCCCAGACCAGTTTTTGAATTTGGACACATTCCCATCCGAGCCTTAACTGAGCTGTTCCTAGGGCCAGGAGCCCCTGTCCGCCCCACCTCAGGGCCATCTGCCCAAACCCTCACCCATTCCGAGGTTGGGCTCCACTGCCCACTGGCTGATGCGCTGGACAGTCGCCGCTGCTCCCGCCACGCCTGGTCAGGCTCCTGGTCCCAGGGGAGGGGTGGAAGTGAAGAGTAGAGGGAGTGGGCGCAGAGTGGGGGCAGAGGGCCGAGGAGCAGCCCTTCTTCCCAGTCCCTCCCCTAGCCTGGAATCCAGGAGGCAATGAGGCTCTCTACTGGCTCACGTTGGTGGGGGGCTCACTCCCAACAGAGCAGACAGCCCAGCACCCTTTGCCCCGGAGCCCCAGGCCCAGCCTGACCCAGCCCAGACCGATGACAGGTTTAGGGCCAGGGGCTGGCTGGGCTGGCCGGGTAAAGGCCAGCTCAGCTGAGATAAGGCTGATGGATGAGGAGTCTGAAGGCCAAGGGCTTAAGCCTGGGACCGGTAAACAAGGGAGAGGTCTGTGAAAGCACCTCCTGGATGTCCTGGGTACAGGGTTCCTGCCCTCTGCTCCAGGTGACCCCAGAGTACCCTGGCCCAGCCCAACCACAGAGGCCAGGGAGAAAGGGAAGTCCCAACCTCACCCCACTGCGGGAGTCCCCACCGCCCACCTCCATGGCTGGGCTGCCATCGGACAAGCTCTGCTGGGATGTGGGCTCCAGAGATCGCAAGGTGCCATCCTCTGACACCTGGGACTTCTCTGTCAGCTTGTCAATGCCTGGTAGTGGGGGTGGGTGGGTGTGAGGACACCTGCCACAGGGCCCCTCTGAGAAAGCATCTGCACTGGGCCCCATGACGCCCCCCTCTTTCCTCCACCCACTTTAGCGGCTATGCCTAAATCCCCTATATGCGGTTCTTGGCCCCCCCACCCAGCACCAAGCTAGCCTTCCTGGGCCTCCCAATACCCCCTTCCCGTCCTCTCAGCTTCCCAACTCAGTCCATGCCCTTTGCCAGAGATGGGATGACATCCCAGAGACCCCGCCCATCCCCCAACCATGCTGGTATCCACACCCTCCTGCCACCTGCCAGGCCAGACCTGGGGTGGCCACCAGGCTGGTCTTGAGAGTGCCAGGCTCAGCGGGGGCAGCAGGGCGGGAGCCCTCCATGGAGGCACCCTCCTGTGAGCCAGTTCGGGACAAGGGCTCAGGTGCCCGTCGGCGCCGTTGCAAGGCCTTGTGGATGGCAGGCGGATCGGTGGGCAGGTTGGCCAGCTGGTGGAAGACACTGCGCTTTCGGATGATGGCGTAGACCAGGTTGGAGTTGCCTGTAGGGAGGGAGCACGCCACACTTCAGGGAGGCCCCTTGTCTCCTCTTCCACCTGGACAGGTTTCTGGGAGAGGGAGTTTGGAGGACAGGAGGGTGTCTAACTCCAGGGGTAGGAGATGGCACAGGGCGCCCAAGAGAGGGGACTGGAGAAGGGCTGGCACCTGGCGGTGTGTGCAGCTGTGGCTACGCCACGGTGTTACATCGTTGGGGAGGAGCCTCTGGGCTGAGGCCCCCTCCAGGCCTCTCCCTAGTACCTTCCAGACGCCCTCACAACATGGCGCACTAAAGGGGACCACTGGCAAAGTGGGGCAGCCCCAGCACGTCAGAGTCCACACCAAGCCTATGTTCCATATTTTGACTGTGTCCCTGAGCCAGGTCACCAGGGAGGAAGGACAACATGGCCTGTGCTCCACTGCCCATGCTGAATTCCCTGGACTCTGGGCCTTCAAGGCCCCATCCTGCAATCTGATCCTGCCTCTCACCACATTGTCCTGCTTCCAGTTCAACATCTCACCCCAGGGCCTTTGCATATGTTGCCCCCTACCACACAATGCTTTTTCTACCCCACCCCCCCTCCATTCATCCCTCACAAATCAGTGCAAATATTACTTATTTTGGAAATAATAGCAACGGCTAATATCTAAGTCACCAGACACTGCGCTAAATGCTTTTTGTGGGCGATTACTTAATCCTCCCAACACCCTCAGACATAAGGACTCTCTTACCATTGTTATGACTGTCTCACAGCCTAAAGCTCAGAGAGGTTATGTGCCCACAGCCACTCACTCCAGTAGCCAGTGTGGCATTTACAATACCCCTCAGGGTCCTACTGCTCTGCGCTCCCCTTTCATCAGATTTAAGGTGGCCTGTCTGTCTTGGAGACCACTGTTTAAGGCCTCCCTCCGTGCCTGCATCCCCAGCTGTGAGCTGCACGGGGGCAGGGAGCATTGCGCATTGCGCATTGCTCCCCCCTGTATGCCCTGCAGCCAGCACTGGCTTGGTATGCAGCAGATGCTCAATAAATGCACGTTGAATGAATGGGGGTGGGGGGAGCAGAGGGTTCTGCCCTCCTTAGAGGACGGGAAGGTGTCCCTATGCACTGCCAGTCCTGATTCCCGCCCCTGAGGCCAGGCCAGGGCTCGGGCTGCGCCTCACCATCAAACTGGTACTGGATGATGTTGTTGAAGGCCTCCAGCAGGAAGAAGACCAGGTGGTGGTTCTGGGCAGCGGAGAAGAGGAACCAGGTGGTGGAGAAGGCCTCCAGCAGGTGCAGCAGCTTATTGGCAGCTACCATGGACAGGCTCTTGAGGTAGGGGGACACTGCAGGGGAGGAGCCAGCTCACTCCTGAGCCCCCCAGCCATCCCTGCACACCCTTGGCCTGCGGGACACGATGCTCCCACTGCCAAACCCTCCCTGCCCCTTGCCTGTAAAATCCCCCACAAAGCCAGGAAGACCAAGCCCTCAGAGGCTGAGGCCCCACAGGCCATGCTCTGCAGAGCTCCAGGAGGCCGGGTGGGCCCCATACCCGCACCCTCGTCCCTCTGCCACGTGGACAGCCTCACGGTTTACGGAGCCACTCACATGCGGCCTCTCGCCCCCCACCCCCACTTCTGACAAGGGGGCCGGACACAGAGGGAACCAGCCCCATTTCATAGACGAAGAAACGGAGACCCTGACAGGTTTGTAAACTTGCCCAGAGTTCCCCGGATCTTTAAGTCTTTCTAGAATATCAAACTGGAATCCCAACACTCCACACATAATCAGAAACTTAGTTTTGGGGCGCCTGGGTGGCTCAGTCCTTAAGCGTCTGCCTTCGGCTCAGGTCATGATCCCAGCGTTCTGGGATCAAGTCTGGCATTGGGCTCCCTGCTCAGCGGGGAGCCTGCTTCTCCCTCTCCCACTCCCTCTGCTTGTGTTCCCTCTCTCGCTGCCTCTCTCTCTGTCAATTAAATAAATAAAATCTTAAAAAAAAAAAAAAAGAAAAAAGAAAGAAACTTAATTTTTGGCAGAGCCTGAGAGGGGGAATCCGAGATGAGACGCTGTGCACGGTCTGAAGTCACATACGGACCTGTGCGCTTAATACGGCTACTAGAAAATTAACCAGGACATACGTGGCTACCGTCATATTTTGCTATTGGACTGGGCAGGTTTGAACCAGGGAGGCGCGATAGGTAGGCCTGTGGCCTGGCGCCACCTGGTGGTGAGAACGGGGAAGGCGGGCTCCCAGCACCCCTACCGTTGACCACAATGGTGAGCAGGCAATCAAAGAGGGGCTGCAGGCGCTGGTGACCGCTGGTGATGATCTTGTGGAATACCTGTGCGGGGAGGCAGGAGGGTGGCCATGGGGTCCCCTCCACCTCCAGACGCAGCCAAAAGGACGTCCCCCATGCCCCCAGTCCTGGCTAAGGCAGCCCCCTCACCACAATGAGCAGGTCTGCATGGGTACCGGTGAAGACAGGGATGTCCATGGGCACGCGCACCGAGTAGGGCTTGTTCAGCCTCACCCCAAAGTTCCGCTCCCCGCTCAGAAGCAACAAGATGAAGACTCCAATGTGCATCAGGCCAACCCGAGCTGCAGCATGGGTTACGGGAGAAATCACCGCACAGAGTGGGCACGGGAGTAAGGAGCGCAGGGCAGGGCCCCATCTCGGGAGCACTGGAAGAAGCCCTTCCTGGGAGGTCAGAGCCCTGAGCCTGAGCTCCTGGGAGGCCGCGCAGATTGGCTGGACCCGCCCCTCTACAAGGAAGCCCCCAGGATCTTACGCCCACGCCAGCCTTACAATGATCCGCTCGGGCATCGTTGAGGAAGTAGAGGATGGGGACCAGGATGTCCAGCACATCACTGCTCTTGAGCACAAAGAAGAGGAATTTCTGGAGGGAGGGAGGGAACAGGTGGGCAGGGTCAGAGGGGAAACGGCTCTGCCCCACCGTCTCCCCATCCTGGGAGTCTGCCCAGATGCCGTCCCCATCCCTGGGCTAGCCAGCGTAGCCGCCTCCCACCTCGGGCACGCCACTGTCCGCCAGGCTGGGCCTGAGGCCAGCCCACCTTATTGAAGTCACAGAGCTTCCAGAAGAGGACCAGCAGCTCCTGGTGGAACTGGATCTTCTTGGTGGAGTTGGGCAGGTAGGTCTGGAGCAGGGGGTTGGAGAGCAGCCGGGCTATGCCCTTGAGGATGAACTGGAAGTCCTGAGCGGGGGACAGCAGGGATCTGTCCAGTGCAGCTCCCTCCCAAATGCCTCCTCACTCCCCCAGAGCCTGGTCCCACCTCTGGAGCCTGAAAGGCCCAGATTCTGTCATCAATAGCTGTCCTGAGGCAGGCCCCTCAGGAAGCTGAGTCCAGGACAGGTCTGGAGAGAACCCCTGCCCCTTCCCCAGACCACAGGCTCCCCCATCCCTGAGCAAGGCTGCTCCTAGTGACCCCTCACCCCCTGAACCAGCCCCTGTCCACCTGGACTCTGTGTGGACAGACGCCATCCCCTCGTCCCTCCCCATCACCCTGTCACACCAGAGGCACACTCTGCTATTCTCAAAAAGCTGTCACCTGCTAAGCACCTACTACAAGTAATCGTCCCAAGAAAGTGAGGAAGCAGTTACTGTCCCCATGTTACAGCAGCAGAAGTCAGAGCTCTGGGGAGCACAAGAACCTCCCCCAAGGTCACAAGACACACAAACTCAGGTCTGCCTGGCCTTTAAGTCCACTGTCCTTCCCCCCACCAAAACCTTACATCAGAGCCACCTCCTCCTGGAAGCCTGCCCAGTTGTCCTCACCCAGTTGAGGCCGTCAGCCCTTTTCTGCATCTCAAAACCCTCGAAGTCCTGCCATCACTATTTTACTTGGGGTGGTCAAGTCCACAGGGACCATGGTTCCTTCCTGTAGGGATCAGGACTCCCCCCTACCCCATCTCATCTCCATCACCTCACCCCCTGCAAGGCCATAACCATTGTGGCGGGTGGGCATTGAGAAGCCACTGGAGCAAGAGCAGTGTTCTACTCACCTCCTCACGATGGATGCGGGACAGGTAGTTCACAAACAGGTTCTCAGGGCCCGGAGGCTGCCGAGGGGGGAGCCTGGGATAAGCAGGTGGCTTCACCCCTTGCCCCTACCTCAGGCCTACGTGGTGGCAGCAGTGCCCCCTCAGACATCCCCAGGCTCACCATGAAGTGCCCACTGGGTATCCCTTGCCCCGCTCTGCTACAGAGAGTGCCCAGAGCCTGGTGCCCTCCCCGCCACTCCCATCCTTACGTCCGTGTCATCCATGGCAGTGCCTGTGGTGGTGCCGTCCACGGTGGGGCTGGTGCTGGTGGCACTGTCATGGTCCAAGGTGACAATGAGCACCTGGGCAGCCTCCTCCACCAGGGGTTCCCGGTAGTCGGAGAAGAGCAGGTGGTTGTAGGGGATCCCGTAGCCCACAGGGTCATAGGCACACACGGTGTTGAGGAGGGAGGTAAACAGGGGGAGGGCATGTCTGCGATAGAAGAGGAACAAGGCTGTGGAGACCACCTGGCCAGCCTTCGTCCACCCCCCAGGTGGCCACACGGGAGGGTCAGGCAGCCATGCCCTCGCTCGACAAGTGTTTCGGTGCTGGCCCCGGGCTGGGAGCCAGAGAGCAGAACCCGGCTCATCCCTTCCTGAGGAAAAGAGACCTCTCCTTGGCCGGGCCTGCATCCGGGACCCAGGCCAGGTTAGGCCAAGGACAGAGGAATTTATTACCGAGAGTGGGGTGGCCAGTTATGTGGGAAATCATGTCCACACCCCTTAGATTTCCCCCCCAAGGGCTAAAGCCTATTTTTAAAAAAATTAAGACTATGTTTAGAGCAATGTCAGGTTCACTGCAAAAATCACGAGGGAGGAACAGAGATTCCCCCATGCCCTCTGCCCTCACCCATGCACAGCCTCTCCCACTACCGATGTCCACAGCGGAGTGGCTCATGTGTTATAATCAACAGACCTACACGGACCCACCATCAAAACCCGTAGTTTACATTAGGGTCCATTTGCAGTGCTGCACATCTAAGGACTGGTCCCTCAGATCTCTGAGGGGCAGGTGCCCTCCCTGGGGCTTCAAAGAAGGGGTTAGAGTCCCACAGGGAGGTGGGCTTCCCTTCGGGGAGCGGAGCACGCGCTCGATCACGCAGCTCCCAGGCCACAGACTGACATCATTCAGAGATTTGTAGGATGTCAGGGTTCAAGCTCCTTATCTTACAGGCAAGGAAACTGAGACCCAGAGAGGTTAAGTGAGTGGCAAAGTATGGCCGCTTGCCTGATAATGCTGGTGAGAAAACAAAGCAAAAAACTCCGGCCAGCTTTGGACTGTGGCTGGCGGGGGGAGTCGCCTCGCTTCCCTTCTCTTTTGGGGGGAAAAAATTAAAAAGTTGGGCAAAGTCCAGCAAAATCTGAAGGATAAGGCACGCCATGAGGGAATGGGAGTCTGGAAGGAAAGAGGTGAGCCACGACCCTCAGGGACACTAACTCCAATTCTGTCTGCACAGCCCTGGGGACGGCTGGAGCCGCACCGCTGGAGCACGGCTGCTCCTTTACACACGCAGTCCCCCTACGTGACACCTGCAGAGCCCAGGAGCGCCCCCTTGTGGCCAGGCTTCCCCACCCTTCAGGATGTTCCTTACCCCCTCTCCCCAGCCTCTCTACCCTACACTGCCCCATACAAGCCACACATAGCTGAGAGCTTAAAATGTGGTTGGTCTGAATTGGGATGGGCTGTGACTGCAAACTACACAACGGATTCTGAAAACTTCACATGAAAAGGGAATGTAAAACATCTCAGTAATTTGGCATCTCGAGTACCTGGTAAATACTAGTATTTGGTGTATATTGGGTTAAATGAAATACCAAAATTAATTTCACCTGTTTTCTTTTTTTTTAATTTTCTTCATGTCACCACTAGAAATGTTCAACTTATGTTGACATCAGTATATGTGGTTTGCATTATGTTTCTGCTGGACAGCATGGCTCTGATGGAGGACCCAGGCATCAGTCATCTAGGACCCCCCAGTGGGACATTGGACTTCTGGGGCAAAACGTGTGGCTGTTAAGTTACAAGACATCACCACCAGGGGTCAGCACCTCCCCTCCACTAAGAGGCCGGGCTGGAGAGCTGCCTCTGTTCCGGGCTCCCTGGAACAAGAAGGAGGATGGAAAGAAAGGCCAGGGGCCCCTCACCTGTTCTCCGTGGAACAAAAGAACTGCACCCACGGGTTGGTGCCGCCACTGTCTGGAGCTGGGGGCAGGTACATGGCCTCAGAGAAGCATGTCAGCAGCAGTTTCAACAGCTCCATCCTTAGGGGAGAGGCAATTATGCAGGGGGTTCAGTACCTGAAGATCTCCATGCTTCTCTAAGAGAGCATGCCCACCCTGCCCAGCCCCAGCTCAAGTCCATGAAAAGAAATGACCCCATTTTATCCTTGTCAGGCTGCTGCGGGATCACAAGGGGGACAGGATCTCCTTAAAAGACCCCATGCATGGTTCCCTCTCTGAGCCAGGGAGTGGGGAGCAGGCCTGGAGTCCAGCTACACTATGGGCTCTGGGTCCAAGCGAAACTCACCGGTTCACGTCATGGATGTAGTTGGGCTGGGGGGAGTGAGCAAAGCCCACGCCAGCCTCCCAGATGTATTCACAGCTGTCCAGGGAGTGGACGTCCTCTGCTGAGTCCTGGGGACACCGTTCAGGAGCGATCAGGCTGGGGGTGGGCAACCCAAGTCCCCCCCCCCCTGCTGTTGTCCCTGGGGGCAGAGACCCTCATATTCTCCTAAAGACAGACCCTCAAAATGCCCCAGGTGATAATGCACAAGGGAAGAAATTAATGTTCTCAACCTCTTGTAAGCTAATTTTTCTTCTCTGGTTCTTTTACTTGTTCAGTCCAGCTTGAGGCAGGGAGAGAGAGATAGGGAGGGAGGGGAATGGAATTGGGTGCACCTAGTGGTGCGTGGGGGTGGGGAGCAGAGAACACTAAAGGTCGAGTCCATGAGCCCACAGGAAGTGAGCAGGCCAGACCTCCTGTGTCAAGCCCCACACCCCCACCCGCTGTCCAGGCAAGGACAATGGGTGCTTGTGCCCAGACTCCCGGATACAGGGGGCAGGGCCAGGCACCAGCTGGCTCCTCTCCAGCTGTGCCAGTCACCGGCCCCTCCCCAGGCCTGCTCAGCTCTTCCAGAGCAGCCCCTGCCCCCACGGGGTCCTGCCCAGGGAACTTCAACCAGCCCCAACCCAGGACCAGAGCCCTCCCCAGCCTAGGGGTGGGAGACTGGGGGACTCTCACCACAGTGCTCCTTCGGTGGCTCTGGACAGTGAAATCCGGACAGAAGAGGAGGTCGGCGATGGCCAGGAGCAGGGACTCAGCGAGGGGCCGGGCATTCTCATCCTCCTCCTCTCCCTGCTCAGGGTACAGCACACAGGCCACGTCAGCGGTCGCTGGCCAGGAAGAGGCAGCCCCAGGACTTGGGGGTTAGAAGGGGCTTGGATCTGGGCCCAGGCAGGCACCCATGGGCAGAGGGATGAAGGAAGAGACAGTAGGAAAAGGAAGTACATTCCAACCACCCCAAACCTCCTAAGGCAGAAGGGGGCTCAGGCAGGAGCAGGGCCGGGACCCAGGAAGAAACCTCCCCACTGACTGGAAGGAACCAGGTCAATTCTGAAAACTCTAGAGCCTCGGCCCTGCTGGGAATCACTGGGGTCCTGCCCTTGGCCCGTTGCCTGGCAATAAACCCAGGGAGGAGATGAGCGGGGAGGGAGAATGCCCAGCAGCCCTGCCCCCATGTCTGCCCGGCTGAAGGGGCAGACGCCCCTGTGGGAGATGACCCCCCGCCTCAGCAGCAACCCCATTCCCCTGCCCCCGCACTTCCCAAACCCCACAAGAGATTTGGAGGAACGTGACGGGCCCTGAATGGGTTCTCTCCCTGTCACCACATCGCCTCCCACCCGGCCCCCCAGCCAGGGCCACTGACCCCTGCTCGCCCTGCCCCGGGCACTGTGGACCAGAAGAAGCCCCTCCAGTCAGGGTCCTCGAAGATGTAGGGCAGCACGCGGGTGAGAAGCCGGCTGCAGTTCAAGACAATCTGCTTCTCCTTCTCCGAATGGCAGCCGCTCTCTGCTCCCTGCACCAGCTTCTCCACAGCCTGAGGGGACAGGCAGCGGGGCACGCTGGGTGGGCGGGGAGTGGGGACCTCGCACTTGGGATCAGGACGGGCACACCAGGCTTCCGAGCGGGAGAGGCAGACAGGGTCAGCCAGCCCAGGGGGACGGGAAGTGGGTCAGAGAGCGGCCTGGAGCATCCCCCGAGAGCCCAGACCACCGCTCCCTGGCTGAGACCTTGCGCAGTGACCCCCGTCTGAGTCTGCTTCCTCATCTGTAAAACGGTGACCTTACCAGTAACCACCGCGCAGGGTGAGCTGAAGGAGCTGATGTGTGGAAGCCCTCCCAGGGGGTGGCTGCCAGGACCACCTCCCCCCCAGAGCCCAGCCAGTGGGGAGAAGCGGGTACAGCCTCGAGACAGGCCAGAGCTGGACAGGTGGGATGTCGTGGGCGCCTGCTCACTGGGTCCGCAGGGCTGGGCCAGCTTCAGCCTCCTCAGGAGGGTGGGAAACGGCTCAGCAGGGAGGGGCAGCGAGAGGCAGAGCACCTATGCTCACCTTGTAGCACAGAGTGGCCAGATTGGAGGGCGACTCCTCCCGCACGGCCCGGATCTCTGCCGCGGGCACCAGCGCAAAGACATCCTGCACTGAGGTGGCCGTGTCTGCCCAGAACTGGTCCCAAAAGGCATCATCGGTGGCTTCCACAGGCTGGGGGGGAGGGGGGCATGTGTCCAGAGTTGTTACATAATCTCTTGCCAACAGGCCCGCCGTTTGCCCAGTCTGTAGCCAAATGAGCCCCAAAAGGGAAGCCACAGCCCCCCTATTCCAACCCTGTTGGTGCCCAGGGGCCCTCCCCTGGGGGTGGGGGACATCCTTCAGCCACTGTGAGCCCTGGCTGGTAGAGACAGGCTGGAGACACGTGGCATGGATGTCAGAGGTCGGCCAACCACTGAGTTCAGCAGCCAAAGCCTAACTCAGAGTTAGTCCCTGAGGAATGGGATAACTCACTGTCCTCCTCTGGCCGGGCCTCCCCACCTGGAGACCTCCCCAGGCCGTGCTGCTAGGTCAAGTGCCTGGGGGCCAGACCCAGGATGTGCCCCGCCCCAAAGGAAGAGGACAGGGAATGTGTGCTCATTTCACCTAAGCCCAGCCTCACCAACCCCTCGGCCCCAGCTTCCACCCTCTCCCCGCACACCCAACAGATGCCAAATGTAAAGGAGCCAGGCCCCAGCTCTCTGGCTGCACCGCTCCTCCCAGGGCCCCACCGCCAGTGCTGCGGTTCAGGCCTCTCTTGCCAGGACCACACCTCCAAATTTACATCCTCAACCCTGCCTCCACGTGGCCTTCAACCCTGCCTCCACACAGCCTCCAGCCCATGTTCAAGGCACAGCACCAAAGGCACTATTCCCTCCATAAAGACCTTTGGGGCTACCTGCTGCCTGCAGGATTGGGCCAGACCGTCAGCCAAGATCTTACCCAACATACCTACGTGCATGTACACACGCACACACGTATGCACACACACACACTGCATGTGGGTTCACGCACACCTGTATTTGCTATCCCTGCAACACAACACTGTCACAACATCTCTTGGCCTTTGCTCAGACTGTCCCCTCCTCCCCGCATGCCCACCCTTCTAATGCATTCCAAAGTCCTAGCAGTGCTATGGAGGCCATACGCTGTAGGCACACGTGTGCCTTTTGAATCACACAGGCAGTGGCACAGGGAACCAATTTGAATCATAAGCTCCACTTCTAGAAATCCTTCCTAAGGAAATGATCAGAGATGTGAACATATAAGGAGGTTCGCTGATGTGTTATTGTTGATAATAGTGAGGAGCTGGAATGAACCTAAATGACCAAAAAGCAGGGAACACTCAAAAAGTTAAGGCCCTTTCATGGACTAGAATATTACGCAACCACCAGAGCCATGTTGCCAAAGACTATTAACGAATGAAAAATGCTCACGGTACAACCCTGTGTGAAAAAGATAAGATATAACACCAGCTATAGGGCGGTCACGATCTTTGCTAAATTAGGTAGTAATAAAAGCCTAGACGAAAATGACAGCACGCTCACAGCGATTATCTCTCTGGGTGGTTTTTATTTTTTTACTTATGTTTTTCTGCAAACACACATATTACTATTTTTTCCTTTTGAATGTTCGCCTGCTGAGAGGCCAGGGTGCCCAAGGCACTCTTCCGAACAGCAGCTCCTGCAAGAGACCCCAGCTGCTTCATCAACCTGGCCTCCTCCCTTCTTTGAAAGTGTCGATACAGGCCCTTCTACCACACAACTCCACACGGTGTGCCTTACTCTGACCATCAGAAAAATATATATATATCGTTTAAAAATAACTCTGTTCTGGGGCAACTAGGTGGCTCAGACGGTTAAGCGTCGCCTTCGGCTCAGGTCGTGATCCCGGAGTCCTGGGATCGAGCCCCACATCAGGCTCCCTGTTCGGAAGGGAATCTGCTTCTCCCTCTCCCTCTCCTTGCCATTCCCCCCTGCTTGTGCTCTCTCTCTAATAAATAAATAAAATCTTTAAAAATAATAATAATAACTCTGTTCTCTGAAGCCCCTTCTTTCCAGAGCTCTGGACCGACAGGTTTGCTGCCAACTTGGAACCCCACTCCTCACCCTCAGTCACTCATCATAGGCCCTGACTCCAGGAGTCTCAAAGCACTTGCCTCCAGGCCCCATTAGCCCACCGAGCCTTCTTCCCTGACCCTGCAGTTAGGGCATATGGCAGATGCTCAGCCGATATTTGTTCACAGAAAGGCTATCATTGTCCTAGAGATCCCTTCAACCCAGTCACTGGGCAGGCCTGAGCACCAGTGGGCCTGTCCAAACTCAGGGCTGGGCTTGAAAGCCTCACTGAGGTCCGGGTGTAACCTCGCCCACTCTCCAAGCAATGCCCCCCCTCCAAGCTACTGGGCAGCAAATGGCCATGGTCGATAGGACAGGCCTGGTACCAGGGCCTCCTCGGTCCCAGAACTGGTAGAGCAAGTTAGCTGGGGGAGAAGAACAAAGGCCAAAGGAGCGGCCAAGGGCTAGGGTTTGCTAGCCTCAGCCAAAGCAGCCCTCTGACAGTCCCTGGGGTCAAGGGGCGCCACCCCCCAGTGTAGGTGGCCAGGGCTGGGGTGGGGAAGGACATCCTAGAAAACCTGGGAGCACCTCTGGGAAGCTCCCCACCTCTAACACTTTCCCCACCTCCCCAGTAGACACTACCCCCTTAAAGGGGCAGAAACTCATTTGATCACCAGTGGACTTGACCTCTGGCCTAGTTCAGGCAAGTGTCCAAATGAGGAGAGAGACTTAAAAGGAGACTTAGGAGGCCCCAGGCTAGCCCAGCCAAGAAGCAGAGGAGAGTCCCAGCCCTCCAGCTCCCACTGCGGCCCGGACGCTTCAGCTTGGTGACCATCACCTGGCTATCCCATGCTGGCCTGATGCTCCAGGTGTTGGCCAAGGTCATTGGAGACCCTTAGGCTTCCAAGGAAGCTTCCAAAACCCAAGCCAGTTTGTTTGAAGGAAGTATTTTTGCAACAGACGGGAAGGCCCATGCTGCCAGGCCATAGGGACTGAGCTACCCTGGTGGGAAAACAGATAATCTTACCCCAGCTTCACCAGCCCCTGCTCAGGCCAGACCCCCCCACCAGCTTGGGAGCCCAGCTAGCACTTTCTAGGGGGTAAGGGGGAGCAAAGGACCGTAAGTGCTCTAGCCAGCTAAGGGTGACCTGTTCTGGAGGACTGTGTCACCATGGCATTCACACGCACATACACATGCACACATATACACACGGACCCACGAGGCCTCACCCAGCCTACGGCGGAGAACCTCCAAAAAGGCAGGATCTAAAAGAGGGTCCCACCCACCCCAGGAAAGGTCCGGGAAACACAGCCAAAACTGCTAAGCCTTAAGACCAGGGTCAGGCCTAGCCCAGGGCAGGAAGAAAACAGGATGCAGCACAGGAAGACAGGGAAGGCCCGGCAGTGAAGGCCCAGCAGCGGCAGCTCATGCCCAGGCCACAGGAAAAGGTTCTGGGTCGGCTTGTCTGCTGCCCAGGACAAACATCTGTGTTCATGGCATTGCCTCTAAGTGTCTGAGACTGGAGGACACCCTGTGGACAGTTGGCCTTAATCTCCTTGGAGACTGAGTGGCAAGGTCTGGAATGACCATCTGGGATCTGGTCTTCACTCCTCTGCTGCCCAAGCCAGGTCACTACACAGGACAGGAGGCTTCAGGGTCTCTCCCTCCAGCCAGCCCAGGTCCCTTCCCACCTGCAGGGCCCCTGTGGTCTCTGGAAGGAGACCCGGCCTGGTATCTGTTTCCAGTCTTGACCCAAGCCAGCTCCCATTCCTCAGCTGGGAAACAGGACAGCACCATCTCAGTCAGTTCCGTAACAGGGCTGCAGCCAGGGGAAGCTGGAGACACGCCGTATTTTGGGGAGAGGGCCAGCGCAGGTAGGAATCTAGTACACCCAGATCCTTTGGGACCCAGCTGAGCTAGTCCTGCTGGCCTGGCAAAGGACCCTTCCGGCTGAGCCAACAGCCCATAGTTCATTCCTTCAACAACGTGTTTCCTTCCCCAGGTAGGTAAACATGGGAGCCTCCCTCCTGCCTCTCCCTGGGGCCCCACATTGCAGGGCTGGCCCACCTGCCGCCCACAGACCTAGAAGCCCCATCCCAAAAAAGCCAAGTACTAGAACTAACCAGGAGCCATTAGGGAAGTGGCGAGAAGCAAAGTCTGGTTTCTATCAAATGCCTCTTAGCTGGGACTGGACTCTCCAGAGGCCTGGGGCATTTGCCAGGCACCTGACCTTTCTTTCGTGGGAACAAGAGAGTGTAGGACCAGAGGTCTGGCCTCTGGAGCTGTGATCAGCTGGCTGTGGGAAGACAGATCCCTCAATCCCACTCTAACTACCAAGAGCAAGAGACAGCCCTGGGGGCAAGTGTAAGAGGAAAGTCCCAGATGGCAGCAGGTCCCAACTCCCTTGAAAGTGGGGGACCTGGGGAGTCAAGGCTGGGCATCTCTGCAGCCAGAGCAGCCTGGTTCAAGGGGTAAGAACAGAAGGGGTAAGCAGGGAAGGAGCCAGGTCCTGTGTGTTGGGGGACGGAGGTGGCCTCTCTGCCACTTGTGAACTCAGGGGGAGGGTACTGGCTGAAAGACACCCCCAGGCCCCACACCAGCCAGTCAAAGACAACCTGGAGGGTTCTCTGACCCAGAGAATAGAGGGTACCTGAAAACACAGCCATCCCCTCTGCTGGGCCTCAGAGGAGGAGCCCCCGGAGCTGTGGTCCCCAGCGGGGGACTCGAAGGGCCTGGGAACAGCTCCCTTTGCTAGGCTGCAGCGCTGCCCGCCACTCTTGGCATGTTCTCAGGAAGACCTGGGCCTTCCCTGGCATCAACCTGGGCCCAGCGAGGCCGCTGCCACCGCGCACCAGCTGTTTCCCCGACCCGGGAGGCGCCGGCCCGGCTTTGTTTGCATTGAATCAGCCGGGTCTGTGCGTCCAGGAATCGCCGGCACCGAGGGGCAGGGAGGGGAGCATGGAGGCGGATGGGTGGGTGGGGGCGGGAGTGGGGGTGAAGCTGAAGATGCGGGGCTGGAGGGGCGGGAGCGGGGGTGAGGTGGGGGGAGGCGGCGGGACAGGTGGCGGGCAGCGGCGATGCCGGCTCAAGGAGTAGGCACACGTCAGCCTAAGGTGGCAGCAGCTGCCGCGGGCAGAGGGATATTCCAGGGAGAGGAGGCTGGGGGTGAGGGGCTAGGGTTAGGGGATGAAGCCCTGGGGTAGGCCAACGGGTCCCGCTCCGGCCCTGGCTTCAGCGTCACCCTGCAGGCCAGTCGGTCCCCCATCTCCTCACGAGCCAAGTTCGCGCAGCATCCCCCGCCCCCCCAGCCCCAGCCCCCAGCCCCGCAGGTGGGTGGGGAGGCCGGGACCCCGGTCGCACCTGCGTCTTGGTGGTGAGCTGGATCACCGCCTTTCGGAAATTCAGCTTAGAGTCGGCCGACCCCATAGCGCTGGAGCCCGCTCCGGCCCCGCCCCGGCCCCGACTCCCGCCCCGGCCCCGGCTCGGGATCCAGCTCCAGCTCCACGGCCCCCGCTGCTCTCGCAGAAGAGGAGCCTAGCACCCCGCCTGCCGGCCCGGCGTCGGCCCCGCCCCCGCTGGGCTCCGCCCCGCTGGGCTCCTCCCTCACGTGGCTCCGCCCCCGCACCTGCCGCGCCCCGCACCGCCCACTCCAGGCGCGGAGAATCGGCTCCTGGGATCCGCTACCGCCGCAAGCCAGGCGTCCTTCTCAGCCAGTCCCCGTGCCTCCGCGCCCTCCCTTCTGCGTCGGAGCGTTGTCCTCGTTACATCTCTCGCATTTCCTCTCAGCCCCCAGGGCCCGCAACCTTCCCAGCCTCGCGTTCCTCGCCCCCATCTCCACCATTGGTCCCCACGCCACTCTGGGCCCACACTTTCTCAGCCTGCCCTCTCCCTCAGAGTTTCTTCCTTGTCAACCCCTGTCCTCCCTATTCCTTTTTTTTTTTTTTTTTTTTTCCCTGAGCATCTGCTTTCTTGGTTCCTTTTTATTGACCTGTCAAACCCACATCACCAGACAGCCCCGCTGTTTTTCCAGCCACAAGCCCCACGCTCCAGAAAAGCAGCTCCCTGGTCTGATGAGAGTGGGAGGTCCCTCCTGGTCCCACAGCTCCTTTCTGGCCACCTGCCTTCCCTGAGAATCCGTTTAAGTCCATCTATTTCAACAGACGCGTTGAGGGACTGGTATTTACTAACACTGTGTCAAGGCCAGGGACGTAGGGGTCTTAAGTCACAAGGCCTGCCCTTTATAAAAATTAGCTTGGGAAAGAAACGAGGAAAGAATTAACCGTGTTTCAGCCCAGTAAGCCTTTATAGAGACAAATTAATAATATTGATGGTGATGGTGATGATGATGATGATGATGATGATGATGTGAGGACAAAATCTCTAAGCCAACAAAAATCTACCTCTGAGGTAAGTACTACCCCATTTTATAGCAGGGGAAACTGAAGTTCAAGGCAGTTACATTACTTGCCCAAAGTCACACAGCTACTTAAGAACAAAACCAAAAGAGCAAATCCAGCTCTGGCTCCAAAAGAGGCTGCATTTTCTCCAGATCATCTTGCATGCTATGTCTGGAAGCTTCTGGAAATCCTAGACACTTCAAAAGAAGGTGTCATTTAGCTTAAATAGGAATTCCACAGGTGAAAAGGGAGGGGTGCGCCATCTATCCAGTGAAATGGTGGTGTGAAGGCAGGGTAGGACAGGCATGGAGGCGGGGAGGAGGGGGACAGGGAGGAGAGGGGACAGGGATGCTTCCCTCTCACTAGAGGAGCAGGCTGCACAGGATAGCTCTGTCCTTGCTCCAGAGGTGGGTCTTCCCTGCCCTGGATGAAATCGTGGGCAGGCTTCATGGCTTTTCTAATTGCTCCAAGATAACAAATGAATAGTGTCTTTATTTGGCATCAAAAAAAAATAATAAAATCCAGGGGTGCCTGGGTGGCACAGCGGTTAAGCGTCTGCCTTTGGCTCAGGGCGTGATCCTGGCGTTATGGGATCGAGCCCCACATCAGGCTCCTCTGCTATGAGCCTGCTTCTTCCTCTCCCACTCCCCCTGCTTGTGTTCCCTCTCTCGCTGGCTGTCTCTCTCTCTGTCAAATAAATAAATAAATAAATAAATAAATACATAAATAAATAAATAAATAAAATCTTTTTAAAAAATTGGAATCTTAGTCACCAGGGAAATGCAAATTGAAACCATAATGTGATAATTATTATATACCTATTAGAATGGGTTTAAAAAAACACAACAGGGGCACCTGGGTAGCGCAGTCTGCCTTCGGCTCAGGGTGTGATCCCGGCATTCCGGGACCGAGTCCCACATCGGGCTCCTTTGCTGGGAGCCTGCTTCTTCCTCTCCCACTCCCCCTGCTTGCGTTCCCTCTCTTGCTGGCTGTCTCTCTCTGTCAAATAAATAAATAAATAAATAAGTCTTTAAAAAAAACACACAACAATACCAAATACTTGTGAGGATGGGGAGCATTTATATTTTCTTATGAAGTCAAATATACAATTACCACATATCTCAATAATCCCACTCGTGGTATTTATCCAGGAAAAATGAAGGCATCTATCCCTACAAAAAGCCTGCATAATGCTTATAGCAATTTCATTTATAATCACCAAAGAGTGGAAACTACCCAAATGTCCATCATCTGTGACTAAACAGATTGGAGTTCACCCATACAATAGGACTAGTATTTAGCGACAAAAAGGAACAAAATACTGATACAAGCAGCAACAATGTGAATGAGTCTCAAAATCTCAAAAGACACAGAAGGCGGCGTACTGTTATATCAGTTATGTGACATTCTGGAAAAGACAAAACAGCGGGACAGAAAACAAATGAGTGGTGGCCCTGGGCTGAGAGTAGGATGAGAGACTGGCTATGAAAAGGTATGAGGAAACTTTTGGGGGTGATGAAAACAGTCTCTGCTATGATTGTGGTGTTAGTTTCATGGCTATATCATGTCTGCTGAGGTTCATATAACTATACACCTAAGGGGGGTGAATTGTACAGTATGCAAATTATACCTCAATACATTTGACTTTAAGAAGACAAAGACCAAGAGCAGGTGCTAACTGGCCATTTCAAGGGAGTAACTGTGAGCCTCTTTGGCCTGCCCTGCACTCAGAGCCATTTCAGGGATTTGCAACCAGAAACTCCAAGTGGCACCAAAATATTACTGGTCATCCATGGACCTTGCTCTTTCCATCAGCTTTCATGGGATGGATTTAATGAGTCCATTTATCCTCATCCAACCTCAGAAGGTCTTCTCCCATTCACTGGGCATTCTGCTCTTCAGGAAATCTTAATGTCCATCTCCGGAAAATCTTACAAGTTCCCTGGGCACTCTTGCCACCATAGGATGGAAAAAATATTAATATCGTCTTAAGGAATGTGACTGCTAATACATCTAGGTGGAAAAATACCTGTTTAACCCCACCACCTGTTTATTGTCTCCAAGTTAAACTTCGCATCCTCCCTATTCCCACCAATGATTGTTTTTTAAATGCTGTTGGTTATTGTTTAGCGCATACTGAAGTGTATAGAGGGAGGATGCCTAAAGACTGGACCTTGCTCTAAAATACTGTAGCAAAGGGGCGCCTGGGTGGCTCAGTTGGTTAAGTGTCTGCCTTCAGCTCAGGTCATGATCCTGGGGTCCTGGGATCAGCCCCCATCAGGCTCCCTGCTGAGTGGGGAGCCTGTTTCTCCTTCTCCCTCTGCTGTTCCCCCTGCTTGTGCTCTCTCACTCACAGGCTCTCTCTCAAATAAATAAATAAAATCTTTAAAAAATAAAATAAAAACAAAAAATAAAGAAAACAAGAGGAAGAACACACAGGCAAGATGAGGCAAATGTGACCTGGGACATCTGTCTGCCCACTCTCCATGGGGCTGCCCCTTTCTCATCCTTGGGGTCTTATCTCNAACATCTCTTTCCCTGAGAGATTTCCCATCCCTGGCTGTTGTTATTCTAGCTGCTGGTATGTGGACTAGAACTTTAACCATCACGTAAAATCTTTTTGCTCTTTGTTTGGTTTATGTCTGTCTCTCCTACTGAAATGTAAGCTGCAAGTGAGCGGGGACTGGGTCCGTCTTGCTCCCTGCATCCCTGTACCCAGCACTGGCCTGGAACACAGCAATTCTTGATAGGGTGAATGCATACAAGGAACTCCTGGGTCACAGAAGGCGGAGCCACCTGGATAGTTCACCAGCCAACAGGAACCACACATTCTCACGAACTCTTTCTCAGATTCGATTCGTAGTTCTTTTAGGAGTTTTTGAGGTGGGGCAAGTGGACAGAGAGAGAAGGAAAGCCAAGGAATATGGTTCCACCACTGGTTTCAGAGCATCCATTTGTCCCTTCATCAGGCACCTGTTAGGGGCCACCCAGAGTTCCTACCCTGGAGGAGCTCTCAATCTGCCCAGAGGCAGATGGATCCCATGCAGTGGGGCTGCAATCTGTGATACTGGGAAGCAAGATGCAGTGAGCAAATGTGCCTGGAACTTCTCCATAGTCTCCAAGGCCCCTGGCTCCAGCTTTGACTGCAGGCCTCACCTGCCCCGCCCCCCTCCCGGCCAGGAAGGTAAGGTCCCTAAACAGGTCTCAGGAGCCCTTCCAGAAGAGAGATTGTGATGTGCAAGGAACGTCCTCCAGGTAAAAAAGTTGTAATAATAATAGTACCCGGAAAGGCTAACACTGAATGGGGCTCTCATGGCCCAGGCACTATTCTAAGCACTTGGCCTGTGTCTGCTCCCTGAATTCTCTCAGTAGCCCCACGGGGAGGTCTTAAAGAAGTAAAGGGGGAGGCCACAGAAGGACACTCAGCCTTGGCACCCTAAAGGTCACTCCTCCGATGGCAGGCCTGGGAGTTCTAAACTGCAGGGATTTGAGGTAGGCACAGGGAAGCACTTCCTGACCGCAAGGAGGGTGAGAATCTAAAATAATTCCCCTCTCAGAGCAGAGGGTTGTCTGGGACACATCAGATGATATACGGGGGACGGGGGGATGGGCACCAGATGACCTCACTTGCGCCTTATCCCGCCTGGCACTGACTTCAGACTGGTGGAGGGGGGACAGATGGGACAAGATCATCAGTGCAACGTGCGCCCAGCGCTGGAACGAGGGGTCTGGGGACAGGGCGGGCAGCGCGGCCTGCAAGGGTGAGGGCACCCGAGGAAAGTGTCCTGATATCGCCTGATCCCCTGACCTCAACCCAAGATACGCAGCGTGAGGGGGTGGTGCGTACCCCGAGGGCCCGGAGGCTCGGCCTGGCACCGTGCCCTTCCCCCAGGGTGACTCGGGCGACTGGGAGCGGCCGGAACCCTCCAACGTCAGCGCTGCCTCCGTAAGCGCCGTCATTTCCGGTGGGCCGGGCGGGAGGGGGGATGGGGAGCGAGGCTGGGCGGGTGGGTGGCAGTGGCGACTCCGCCGAGGGGGCCGGGTGTCCAGCCCCGCCCTGCGCCCAAACAGTGCTGGCGGAGGGCGTTGCGCTGCGGGTCCCGGCTCCCTGCTCTTCCCCCGCCCCCGAATTCCCTCTCTGCGCTCTGTTCCCACATCCAGGAGCTGGGCTTGCATTTCCAGGGAGCTGGGGAAGCGCTCCTGGTTGCTGGAGTGTGAAGCCAACCCCGGGGGAATCATAATGCCCAAGGCTTGGGGGACATTGGGTCCGTGGAGGGCTCTAGCCATCAGTGCCGAGTCTCGATGCCTCCAATAAGCAACAGTACGCAGTAGGTCTGCCCGACACTCCTATGAGGTACCAGGCCGGGGAGCTAACCAAGGTCAGAGAGCTTACACTTCTGACCCTGCGGAAGCCCTCTACCTACTTAGAGGGAAGGGCCTGAAACGGGTCCCAGAGCTTGTTGGGGGCTAGCTCAGAGAGGCTGCGGAATTTCCTTCCTCAGAAGCAGATCTGGGGTGCCTGGCTGGCTCAGTGGGAGGAGCATGCCACTCTTGATCTCCAGGTGGTGAGTTCGAGTCCCACCTAGGGTGTAGAGATTACTTAAATAAACTTTATAAAATAAATAAACTTTATAAATAAACTTAAAAAAAAAACAAAAAAGCAGATCTGATTTTCCTCCTCTTGGAATTGTCTAAAAAATGTTAAGTCTGGCCTGAAGGCACAGGGAGTGGTCCCAGCTGGCAAGGAGTCTGGAGTTCCTATGCACCAACTCAGGCAAAGGGCCTGGCACAGGCCTGGTACACAGCAGGCACCTCCCATCCCTCAGCCAGCCACAGCTTTGCAGGTCACCTGGACCTCCACTCTCTGTCCCCTGCAGAGGGAGACAAGGAAGCCCCACTGACTTGGAAGAGCTGGTATCCCAGCTCTGACCTATACCAGTCTCATGAGATCCAAGAGAATCCAGCCTTGATCACCCTGCCTATTGCTAGGATGGCAGTGAGAATCCAGCCTTTGTGACATGCTTGTCCCCACCAGGTGATGCTTCTGGGACTGGGGCGAGAGGAGGGTGGCTACAGGAGAGGAGAGCCATGCTGAGGATCTGGCCAGTATGGTAAAGGCCAAAGGCTGGGGGGTGACACAGGAGCTGGATATTTGCAAGTATGCGGGTCATCCAAGTCACCACTGAAAGCATCCTTAGCTCCAGAGGTTGGAGCTGAATCTTCAGTGGGGGCTGTCTGTAATTGCTCTAACTAGCATCCTTTCTGTCCAGGCTGGGGAAATTGAGGCAGCCCTCCCCAGGCCCTGGCCCTCAGCCCTTTGCCCCTGCTTTCCTCTGGGGACTTCCTAAGCTCCCTCGGGGCAGCTCTCCCACAGAGCTGCAGAACAAAGAAATGAACAAATGGGAAGGGGACTTGGTGGGCTTGAAGTGCTGACCAGACCCCTTTGGAACTTACTCCCCCCCCCAACGACCTGCTGGTCCCTTAGACTCATTTTTGTCCCCAGCTCAATAAATGGCGTCACCATCACCCAGTTACTGGAGCCAGAAGTCTAAGGCATCACTCTGATTCTTCAGTCGGTTCATCTGCACATCTCCATTCTGCACCCAGACTGTGTCCGTCTTGCTTGGAGTCCACTGCCAGCAGCCTTGCCCATCCCACCAGTACTTCCCTTCCAGAGGATCACAAAAGCCTCCAAACCAGTCTTGCTTCCACTCTTGCTCCCTCCCCTCCCATCCGTGCTCCAAAATTGCCACTGATATTTTACAACTGAAAATGAAAAGCCTTTTACTCCTTCTCTTTGTCCAGTTGGGGGAAAAAATATCCCAATTCCTTCCCACGGCCCTAACTCCGATTTTGTCTCTCCTTTATCCACTCCGCTCAGTTACGATGGCCTTCCATCAGTTGTTAATATACGTCAAGCTCTTTTCCCCCTTAGGCTTTTGCCCTTGCTGTTGCCTCTGCCTGAACACTCACCCCCAACCAGAGCTTGGCATGGCCGGCACTAGCTCACCCTTTAGGTATTAGCCTAGAGGTCAGTCACCTCCCAAGGAAGGTCTTTCCCGAACACTGAATCTAAACCTTGCCCCAAACTTGCTCCCAGAACCCTGTTAATTTCCTTCATAGCACACATTGCAAGTTGTAATAAATGTTTTATTTGTCCCCACTAGAATGAAAGCTGCACAAGGGCAGAGACTGCCTATATCTCAGCCACAGATTTCTTTTTATTTTTAAGCAAACTATGTTATTGAAGTATAACATATATTCAAAGAAATGTATACATCCTAAGTGTACAGGCTGGAGTGCCTGGTTGGCTCAGTCAGTACAGCATGTGACTCTTGATCTCAGGATCATGAGTTCAAGCCCCACACTGGGTGTGGAGCCTACTTAAAAAAAAAAACCAAAAAAAAAAAAAACCCCCGAGTGTACAGGTCAATGACTGTCACGAATAAACACACCTGTGTAACCAGTACCCAGATCAGGAAATAAAACACTCAAGCCCCTCAGAGTTCCCTACATGAGTCTTGAAAGCTAAACACTATCCTGGTCAGATTCATTTTTGCCAGTTTTGAACTTTACATAAATGGAATGATCCCTAATGAGGCTCGCATCCTAATCCCCAAAACCTTTAAATATGTTACCTTGCATAGCAAAGGGGACTTTGCAGGTGTGATTGAATTAAGGACCTTGAGATGGGGAGATGGTGCTGGATTATTGGGCGGGCTCAGTGTCATCACAGGTCTTTAAAAGCAGAAGAGGGAAGCAGAAAGGTCAGAATGATGCAGCATGAGAAAGATTCAACCTGCTGTTGACGGCTTTGGAGGTGGAAGAAGGGGGACACAAGCCAAGGAATGTGGGTGGCCTTTAGAAGCAAGGAAACCGATTCTTCCCTGGAGCTTCCAGAACAGAATACAGCCTTGGAGTCAACTGTATTTCAGCCATTGAGAGCCATGTTGGACTTCTAACCTACAAAACTGTCAGACAGTAAGTCTGTGTTGTTTCAAGTCACAACATTTGGGATGAATTGTTATAGAAACAACAGGAGACTAATGAGAGTATTTGCTTTCTATGCCTGGCATCTTTCACTCAACATTTTACTTGTACTATACAATATTCCACTGCACGCATATACCACATCTTGTTC
Source organism: Ursus maritimus (assembly GCF_017311325.1). Taxonomy (NCBI): domain Eukaryota; kingdom Metazoa; phylum Chordata; class Mammalia; order Carnivora; family Ursidae; genus Ursus; species Ursus maritimus. The sequence goes on along the minus strand of NW_024424897.1, from coordinate 6,394,611 downwards.
ATCGACTATTGACGGACATTTGGTTGTTTCCAGTGTGGGCTATTGTCAATTGTGCTGCTATGAACATTCTTGTGCGTGCCTTTTATTAACATATCTACATATTTCTGTTGCACATATATAGGAACAGAATGGCTGGATTATAGGGTATGCATGTATGATGGATGCTGTGATGCATTCCCCAGACTCCCTCTCAGAACAGAAGGATTTGTTCCCCCAGCTGCTGGGAAGCTGCTGGCTGACAGTCCTCAGCTGCCAGCCCTCTCTAAGAAGAGAGGTGCTGAAAAGAGCTCCTTTGCCCAAGATTACACTGCTTACCATTCACCACCTGCATCCATTCAATGACTCGTGGACATGGGGAGGGGGATATAAAGGCCCTCTCCCCATTGCCACTTGGAATAGGTTTGAAGGATCTCTCCAGATTTAGATTCCAGAGGTATCCAGAGTCAGGAGAGGCTTTCGTCAAGGCCACATCTCAACCCAACTCCTCCCTATGCAAACCCTGTTTCCTTCTCTTCCCCTGCAAGCGTTGATCTTCTAAAGAAGTTGAACACCTCGTCACACGTTTGTTGGGTCATTTGGTCATTTGTGAAGTGCCTGGTCAAGTCTTTTACCCACTTTTCTACTGGGCTGTCTTTCCTGTGGATTTGCAGATATTCTTTCTATATTCTGGATACAAGTCCTTTGTTGGATATATTTGCCACATATATTCAGAGTTGGATATACTCAGGATGCCTCAACAGTACCAGCTCATGGTGACTCCCAATAACAGTCAGTTACATGAATGCTCATGAATGCTTGAGTCTGATAGCTCCTTTAAGGAAAGAATGCTTAGAATGTGAAATTGTGTATGGGTTTAACTGTTGTAACTGGATATAAGATACGGAAGGAGAAGGAAGGGGAGGGAAACAGGACCTTAAAAGGAAAGGTCCAGAATGCAGGTAACACACCCTCAAACTTCGCCACTCCTGGCCTGAAGTGTCCAGCCACAGATATTTAAACACTCAACTTCTTAAAGGTAATCGTAAATAAATATTCATTCATTCAAAGAGTGTCCACGGAAGGTACCAACGGGCCAGCCTTTTCTAGGCACTGAGACAGCTGTGAACAAGAGAAGCACCATCTGTGCTTTCAGGAGATCTAGAGGGAGAGAGACACAACAGCAGGTAAACAAAATAAAATCATTTCAGATAGCTAGCGGTAAACCGAGGGGGTCGGGCGTTAGAGGGAGGGTGAGGTTGAACCAGCAACAGCCGCACCAGGGCACCAGGGCACCAGGGAGATCCCGCCCTCGGCCCCTCCTCCATCTTTGCATACGTCTCTTGATTGGTCAGCGGCGGTCGGCCCCACCTCCCGGAGCGGGCGGCTAGGGAAGCGCGGGGCGGACCCCGCCAAGATGCAGCGACGGCTCCGGGTGTCGCCTGGCGGGCCGGGGGCAGCGCGGGCCGGAGCCGGGCTGGGGACTCCCGCCGCGGCCCCCGCGCACTCCTAGCGCCGCAGACGTGCCGGCGGACTCCGACCGTCCTTGCCGCCGTCCCGCCCGCCGTCTCCGCCCCTCCACCCTTTGTGCCGCCGCCGCCCGGTGCCCCCGGCTCCGCAGGACCCCGGCCGGGCAGGACCGCGGCGGCGCGCCAGCCCCGCGTGGGCGCCGGGTCGGCGGCCGATGGCGAGGGGGCGCGGCGCGGGCGGGGTCGCTGCAGTCCGAGTTCGCGACGCGGGAGGCCCGGCCCGCCTCCGCCGCATTGTCCCGGGCCCCGCGCACCGGCCCTGAGCTGCGCCGCCGCAGCGCCTGCCTGCCGCCCGCCGCCCGCGGGGCCATGCGGAGAGCCGCCGGGATGGAGGACTTCTCCACAGAGGAAGAGGAGCCCTGGTACGACCAGCAGGACCTGGAACAGGGTGAGCACCGGGGCGTGGGTGCGGCGGGAGAGCGGGATGCGACCGGCGACCCCTGTCCGCTTCTCCATTGTTGAGCAGTATCACCCCGGGGAGGGCTGGGCTGGACCCGGAGCGGCGGACTCCGAGGGGTGATGCGTCTGGAGAATGGGGACGTGGAGAGAGGGAACGCTGCCCGGGAAGACCCGGGCGGGACCCGCGGAGCCGTGCAAAAGTGGGGGGGAGCGGCCTTTCTCTTTCCCTGAACGACAGGGGCATACTTCACCCAGCTCACCCACCCCATCTTAGAGGCAGGAACTGTCCAGACGCCCCTGGTATTGTTGGGGGCCTGAGTACTGGCTGGAAGTCTTTGAAGGCGGGGAGGTGGCTCCTTGGTTGTGTTTTGCTGAGAGGAATGTGTGTGTGTGTGTGTGTGTGTGTGTGTGTGT
>NW_024424897.1:6368830-6392283 GCF_017311325.1 Ursus maritimus | reverse complement strand
TGTGTGTGTGTGTGTGTGTGTGTGTGTGTGTGTAGCGGAAAGTTATCCCATTCCAAATCCAGTGGCACCCTTCCCTGCCAGGATTCCTGAGCTCTGAGACTCCCAGAAAGTTTCCCCAAGTCCCCTACCCTTTACCCAGGGAGGGTATAGGGGTTTGGGGACCCTGCTGGCCAAGAAGCAGCAAAAACTTGGAGTCTCCAATCTGCCTTCCTGAGGGGAAGGGGGTCTCCTGGCCCTTTCCCTTCCAACCCTCTCTCAAATGACTCATGGTTCGGAGGGAACCAGGTTTGGGAATTCTGAGCAATGCACCAGACTAGATCCTGAATAAAGGGGGAGCCACCTCCCCCACTTCCATCTGAGGGTAGAGAGGGTGGCTTGAAGGGGGTTAGAATCTGGTGATGAGGTGGCCAAGGTGACATCACTCCAGGCAGGGGGCGGAGCTGTGGGACAGGAAGGAGGAGGAGGCCTAAGAGGGTCAGGGCCAAGGTCTGCTGGAACAGAGTCTATTCCACCCTCTCTTCCCCCAAGTGCCTCATTCTTGGATGGTTAGAGCTGGAGTGGCAAGGAAACATACCCAGGAGAAGTGACCACCGTCACCCAGCAAACCAGGCGAGTGTGGACACAAGTCTGGTTCAGTGTGTACTAACACCCCTGCTCTGAGTTGCCATCCACAGGGGCCCCAGATGCGTAGATTTGCCCTCGTGTGAGACATCTACCCAGATCCTGGAGCCTTTGTTTCCTGGCCCTGACCCACATCCCCACATGGCCAGATTTGCTGGTAAATGAGACTGTCCTTGTACTTGGGAGCGTGGGTTAATCAGAGCCCCTGGGGGACCAATGTGGAACTGGGGGTGCTGGGCTGAACTCTGCCATACTCTTTGCCCTGGAGTCTACCCTCAGCCTCCCTGCATGGAGTGTGATGTCCAGTACTGGCTGTGACAACTCCCTCCCCCATCCTGGGCACCATCCCCCAAATCTTGCATCCCACAAACACCTATCAGGCTGACACTTAAGTGTCAGACACCATCCTGGGCGCTGGGATAGTCTCAGCCCTGGGCTCCTGGGTGCACCCGGGCAGGTGGAGATGCGCCTATAACTGAGTGTGGGTGTTAAGATGCAGTAAGAGGGCTTCATGGAAGAGGCAGGCCTAGATGGAAAGACTGGAAACTGAGCGCCTGGGAAGATGGCTTCCCGGGAGGCTGATGCTGATATTGCTGCTGTCTCATTTCATTCCCGCACCCCTAACAAAGTCTCTGGCACGCTGCCCGGCCCAGATGTGGGAGGAAGGAGCCAGAGAGTAGGGATGGGAGACATGCTGTTTCTGGAGAGTGAGAGGTGTCGGGATCCGAGCTGGGCTGGGCAGCTGTGCTCTGCGACCAAGGTAGGGGCTGGCCTTGCTGGTCTGCAGCTGCTGGCCTTGTCTTGTGGCCCCAGGAGTATCCAGGGCCCGGGAATAAGGAGGGAAACCAGAAATGAGTCAGTGTCCGAGGAAACTGGAGTTTTTGACCTCAAAACAAATGTCCCCTCACCCTGGGTGAGGGCAGAAGGCCCTCTGTCTCTGTAGTGAGAGCAGAGGGCCTTCTGTTCTGAGACTCAAAGGTTTATGCAAAGGCCCGTCTGAGCTGGAGGGTGAGTAGGGGCTGCCTGGGCATTCGAGGCAGAGGGAATGCTACGCCAAGGTACAGAGCAATGTAGAAGACCACACACAGCTAGAAAGTAGGAGCCATCTAGAGTGCCGGGGGTGGGTTCGGAGGAAGTCTTAGGCACAGCCACTGTAGCACCACCTCCTGGAGCCCAGCACAGAGAGCTGGGTAATGGGGTGAAGCGTGGGCCAAAGTCCGGCCACACTGGGGATCAAGTGCCTGTTGCATCCCCCTTCCCTGTCCCCAACCCCCCAGTTCTCTTCTGCCCAGCTGCTCCCTGGTTGCCTCTGACTGGCTCAGGCCATGGTTTGTTCAGCCAGCCTGGCCTCCCCTCTGCATTTGTTTCCCCCGTCCTGAGGGCAGCCCCAAATGTACTTTCTGAAAGCTTGGCCTTCCAGATGCTGTTTGACTTGGATGCTGTTTTGTCCCAGTGGAGGGAGGCAGTTGGGACAAGCAAGGTTTGAGATCCTCACCATGTTCCCTCTGCCCACTGACACAAGCACCTGTAAAAATGGAGAAAGCCATTGATCGTTAAGCACAGGCTCACTCTCTCTGCCTGCCTCCCTTCCCAACCTTGGACTAGGCCTGGTGGCCCCTGTGGTACCTCTTTCCAGGCTGAGAGAGGGCTGAGTCACAGATTTGAAATCCTGGGCACCTGACCTTGAGTCTCAGCCTTGGGCGAGAGCTCTGACATGGCAAGAGGAGGAAGGTGACCGGACCCAGTTGTGTGGACCCAGAGTTCCCGACAGTCGTGCCCTGGAGGTTGTAAGCAGGAACTTTGCAGGCCTGCCAGGTGGTAGATCCCCTCCTCCCCCCCCCCTTTATCTTTGTCCCTTCATCCCTTCGCCTGTCCCTTGTCCCTTTCCCACCTTTCTCCTCCAGAGTCTGTGGGGCCCCACCCCAACCACAATGAGTAGGGACAGTGGGTTTTCAGGGTTTCTTTTCAAACACATTCCTGTGGCTCCCAGCCATTCCCTCTCAGGCCTCTGGGGCATTGCTCACATCAGCAGGCATTCAGAGGGCAAAACTGCTGAAGCCCACTACAGGAGACCCCAGAAAACTCCAGGGTCCAGGCGGCTTCCTGCTTAGCCAGTTCCCCCATTCTCCCACCCCCAGGCCTCCCCCACCCCTGGGCCAGGGGGAGCTACGCCCACCCCCAGAGCCACCAGCCCTCCGCTAGCTGGTGCGCATTGCCCAGCACTTGGCTCCAGCCAGTCCCCTGCCCTGCAGCTTCTAGACTTCTCCTGTGGCCCCTCCTGGCAGCTTTGACCAGTTTAGCTTACACTGTGATCCAGTTTCCCTGAGACGATCTCTGAGATTCTCCCCCACCCCAAACAGCTTCTGTTGTGTTCCTCCCCATGCCTGAGTCACTTTCGCTGCCTTCGCAGGGCAAGCTTCTGTGTCCCTGGGTTACAGTGACTTGCAGCTGCTGGCGGTAGAAATACCCACACAGCTCAGGGGCTCACCTGGCAGGAAAACCATAAAATGCAGTTATTCTCGGCCTTTCCTCACTCAGCTTCAGAGCCTGAGGTCTTAGACTCTAGGTTAAGCTGCAGGAACTCCAAGCAGGCCATGCCTGGAGCCTGTACCCCAACGCCTGCATCAGTAGCAATAGCCTTTTCACAGGCCACCTGCCAGTTCCCAAAGGAGAAAACCCCAATGAGTGTGGGCCTCTGTGCTTTTTCATTGCTACCTGAGTTATTTGATACCATTTGGGGATGAGCCAAATGTTCACCATCTCATTTCAGAAAGTACGAAGACGGTGTGGCTCCCTCATCACGAAGCAGGGGTGGTCTTGCTGGGCTCCCGAATTTCCACCAAACGCTCAACATAATGTAGGGCTGCGGTTCTACGATGCTCACATCAAACCTCACACTTTGCCTCCAGACGCCTTCACACTTTGTACACATTTGCCCAACTTATAGTTAATAAATTCATATGGCAAGTGGCCCCATTCCCCTACTGGTCTGTATTAGGTAACTGGTTTTTCTTGCCATCATCATCCAAAGTTCATTGCTCAAAGTTGAAGGTTCTTATCTGAGATCTATATGATTATTTTTTTTAAGATTTTATGTATTTATTTGAGAGAGACGGCGCACGCAAGAGGAAGCGGAGGAGCAGAGGGGGAGGGAGGGAGATAAGAAGACTCCATGCTGAGCACCAAGCCCAGTGCGGGGGCTCAATCTCAGGACCCTGAGATCATGACCTGACCTGAAACCAAGAGTCAGACGCTCAACTCACTGAGCCACCCAGGCGACCCTGATTATTATTATTATTTTTTTTAGTGGCTGAGGTAGCTGTTCAGGAAAGCAGCTTTTGTTTTCCCAGGCTAGGTTATTGCAGCCTTTCTCCGGGATACCAGGTTTGCACTCCTCCAGGAAACTCCTCCGGGTGACATCCGGGGCGCAGGGGCCCTGCTCCTGGCTGAGGCCCAGCCTGGAGACTCCTCTCTGGCTGTTTCAAAACCTTACCTTTATGTGTGGGAGCAGACTCCAGGCTTGTTCCCGACAGGCAGCTGGGCCTTTTGTCCAGGCCCTCTGGGTTCCATAAGGTGATGTCAGTCCGACCTCCAGCCTGGCTGAAAAAAAAAGCCTGAGGCTCTGCTGTCCTTGGCCCACTGGGAGTCACCTCTCTCCTGGGCTCTCCTGAGAAGAAAAGCCCCCTCCCCAGACCGGTCCGAGCCAAGCAAGGGGCTCAGCTGAAACAACTGTATTGATGAAACTCGCTAGGGGGACTATAGAGACCGTCCATCCTCTGGGGAGTCTAGAACGATCATTGTCTGAACAGGGAAAGCATTAAAGACTGAATCCCTGAACCATATCACATAGGCCCCAGCAGAGTTGCCTTTACCCATCTCGATCTGGACTGATACTATCGGCCTGGATTGAGGGCTGTTTTAAGAAACAACCTCATGATGGGAAAAAAGACCCAAGCTTTCCTGGACAGCATTTTGGCAGAATGAATCAGATAGGCCTATTCTTTGTCCCAGTGATTCTGTTTCTGGGAAAGGATCTTCAGGATGTAGGCAGTGATTTGCACCAAGATCTTTGTAATATGAATTTTTGTACAGTTTCATTTTTTTTAAGATTTTATGTATTTATTTGAGAGAGAGAGAGAGCACGAGTTGGGGGGGGCAGGGCAGAGGGAAAAGCAGACTCCCCGTTGAGCACAGGGAGCCTGACGCGGGGCTCGACCCCAGGACCCTGAGATTATGACCTGAGTGGAAGACGGATGTTCAACGAACTGAGCCACCCAGGCAACCCCAGTTTCATTTTTAACAGAGAGAAAAAAACGGGAGATTCCTAAAAGTCCAACAGTAAGGGCTACTTAGGGACCTATACACAATAGGACACTCACACCCACTAAAAACGGCCCCGGAGATCCAGGTGGACACAGAAAGCTGTTTATGCCAAACTGTGAAGTGAAAAAAGCAGGTACCGAAAAACATTCTGTTCACACAAAATCGTGCCTGCAGCTGCTCTAAGCCCAGAGAGCTGTTTGGAAGGATGGTTACCCGCATGTCTCTCTAAGTGGGGCGTTTTCTTCTACCTACTTGCTCCCCCCTCCTCCCCTGCCCCACACGGACCGTAATTCTAATTACTTACAAATGGCACTATTCTTTGATAACTGTTTGAGGCCACGGCCATGTGTTTGTAGGATTCCCAGTTATAGATCGAGATGAGGTACATTTTCAAGTAATATTTTGGTCACTTTTGTTAACCTTTCTGTGCTGTTTGGTTTTTTACGTCAAGTACACCTTCACACAAGCCTTAAAGCAATTTGCAGAAGAAAAGAGTCTTAAAAAAAAAAAAGAAAAGAAAAGAGGGGCGCCTGGGTGGCTCAGTCAGTTAAGCAGCTGCCTTTGGCTCAGGTCATGATCCCGAGGTCCTGGGATCGAGCCCCCCATAGGGCTCCCTGCTCAGCTGGGAGTCTGCCTCTCCCTCTCCCCTTCCCTCTGTGCTTGCTCATGTGTGTTCTCTCTCTCTCTCAAACAAATAAATAAATCTTTAAAAAAGGAAGGGGGGGGAAGAGGGGGAAGGGAGGAAGGAAGGGCCTTGTGAACTCCACCAGAACCTCCTTAAGGTCCTTGTCCCCACCACCAGTCTCTGTCTCCTGGTTAAGCTGCCTGAATCTTTTTTTTTTTTTTTTAAACAGCTTTACTGAGATGTAATTCACACACCAGGCAATTCACTCACTTAAAGTGCACAGCAATGCAACAGTCTCCAGTATATTCACAGTGGAGTCATCCCAGTTGTCAGCTTTAGAACATTTCCATCATTCTGCTTAACTCTTCTTAGAAATAAAAGAAATAATATATTTTCCCTTGATAATAATAAATACGCCGTTCCCTTTGTTTCTTTTTTTTTTTTTTCTTCTTTGACAGAGAGAGAGAGACAGACACAGAGAGAGCACAAGCAGGGGGAGCAGCAGAGGGAGAGGGAGATGCAGGCTCTCCGCCAAGCAGGGAGCCCAACGTGGGGCTCAATGCCAGGACCCTGGGATCATGACCTGAGCTGAAAGCAGACTTTTAACTGACTGAGCCACCCAGGTGCCCCTGTTTCTAAGAAGAGTGAGGCAGACATATGGAGGAATATCTACCCCAAATGTCTAGTTACCCTCGCACAACCCCACACCCACTAGAGAGAATTTTTAGGGATTCCAGCACCTGCCACTTCCTTTTAACCCTTCCTCCTGCCCACCACATAGCCCCCTAAAAACAGGCTAGATCCCCTCCCAGCCTGACACTGTTCGTGTACCTTCGACTGGGATGGGGGAGAGTGGCTTCCAGTCCTGTAGGGCACAAGAATCAGGGCTGCTTGGGGGAAGGGGATGATGGTTTGGCTGCCCAGGGAAAGGAGGTTTCTGAGAGGGGCCCATGTCACTAGAGCCAAACGGTGCGCCTGACCAAGGCCAGGAGACCTGAATTCTGCTTCCAATGTGGCCGTAACCTTGGGCAGGTCATTCTTCCCTCTCCCTCTCCAGCCTGTCGTCCATTGAATAAGGAGGTTAGGCCAAACAGCTCTGAAGCCTCATCCAGTTCTGATACCCAGCAAGCCTTTCTGTTCCCTTCCCATCATCTCAGCGAGCTCCTAGTCACCCTTCCAAACCCAGCTTGCGAGCTGCCCATTGCCAGAGCCTCCAACCGACCCCAGGAGGAATGAGCTCACCCTTACCTATCATCCCAGGGCGCTTTCCCCATGTCTGTTGATTGTCTTAGCACATTCCTCCCACCCATTCTTTCAAGGATTATTTATTCATTTATTTATTTGAGAGGGAGAGAGAGAGGGAGAGAGCACAAGCTGGGGGGAGGGGCAGAAAGAGGAGAAGCAGACTTCCCCACTGAGCAGAGAGCCTGATGTGGGGCTTGATCCCGGGACCCTGAGATCATGACCTGAGCCAAAGGCAGATAGATGCTTAACCAACTGAGCCACCCAGGTGCCCCCCACTCATTCTTTCAGAAAATATTTATTATGCACCTACTCTATGCCAGGTACTCTTCTAGGTCCTGGGATATTGGTGAACAAAAAGGGGAAAATCCCCACCCTGTGAGCTTACAATTAGTCGGGGGTGGGGGGGAGCGGAGATGAACAAGATAAATGAGCAAATAGTTTGGTAAGTGAGATGGTAGTATGTGCTAAGGAGAAAAACTAAGCCAAGCAGGAGTATGAGGTGGGGGAGGGTGTGAGTTTGAGTCAGTGGTTGGGAAAGGACTCCTGGAGAAGGGGCTATTTAAGCACAGATCTGAAGGTGGAGAGGAATGAGCCCTGGGAGTGTCTGGGGAGCAGACATCCCAGACAGAAGCAACAGTCAGACAGTCAGTGCAAAGTAGGAGCTCCTGGCTTACCTTCCCTCCCAGGCCTGGAAGCTCCCTGAGGGCAGCTCTGTGTCCTGGTCCCCAGAGCACAGCCCACAAGGAATGCTCAGAACATTGATGGGAGTCTTCTGAGCTCGTTCAGCTGCTCATTGTTGCTCCCACCCTCTGCCCCCTCTCCACCAGACTTGCACTTGGCCGCAGAGCTGGGGAAGACACTGCTGGAGAGGAACAAGGAGCTGGAGGAGTCTCTGCAGCAGATGTACTCCACCAATGAGGAGCAAGTGCAGGAGATAGAGGTGAGGGGCCACATAGGCCCTGCATGTGCTCCCCCACCCATTAAGGACCCCTTGGCCAGTGGTGCCTTTGTGTAACTTAGCGAAAGGTGCCCTCTTAGCAGACACAGCTTTGGCCCCATAGCCTTGTGCAGTCCACAACCTGTACAACTATCCTGGGCAGCCCTATCGCACCACCATCTTTACGCCCCGCTCTGTGGCAAATTTGCCAAAGCAGACGTGTTCCTAGAAGTGGGAAGAGGTCCAGGTGAACCCATTTTCCCCAACCCTGTTCTGAAAGGGTACTCAATCTTCTCCCCTCCAGTATTTAACCAAGCAGCTGGACACGCTACGGCACATGAATGAGCAGCATGCCAAAGTATACGAGCAGCTGGACCTGACAGCCCGAGACCTGGAGCTGACCAACCAGAAGCTGGTGCTGGAGAGTAAGGCTGCCCAGCAGAAGATCCATGGGTGAGGGCCGGGTGGCGGGCTGGGGGGCGAGCGAGGGAGAGGTCAGGTTGGGTTGCATGGGGGCATATGGTCCAGTGGGTGGGACCCATGCTCCTCCCAGAAGGTCAGGCCTGGGGACCCGGGATGGCAGTGAGATTGCCCTTGTCAATTTTGGGTAGTTTCATGTTCAGGCTGTAATCCCTCTGGAAGCACCAGCTACACACCAGCCTCTGATTAGGTGCTGGGGATACAGAGACCGCCCGGCCCTCTGGGAGCTCACAGCCCAGGAGGGAAGGCGGGCATGTAAATACTTTATTGCGGGGCAGGATGGTAACTGCTCAAAGGGTGTAGGAGGAACCGAGATGGCACAGAGGAGAAGGGCGGGTCCCTGGGCTCACACCGAGTTCTCGTCCGACCTCTGCACCAGGCAGCAGGGGCTCAAGGCTGCCCATCTGTCCCCATCCTTGCGTCCCGTTAAAATCCCCGCCATGTGCGCCCCGGCCCCCAGGCTGACGGAGACCATCGAGCGCCTGCAGGCACAGGTGGAGGAGCTGCAGGCCCAGGTGGAGCAGCTGCGGGGCCTAGAGCAGCTGCGCGTGCGCCGTGAGAAGCGGGAGCGCCGGCGAACCATCCATACCTTCCCCTGCCTCAAGGAGCTGTGCACCAGCCCCCGGTAGGTGAGGGCCCGGGGTGAGGGCGCGGGGCGGGGGCGGGGGTAGGGGCAGCTCGACCCTGCACCGTGTCCCCCCGGAGGAAGGAGAGGGTGGGCCCCAGGCGGCAGGTGGGAATGAGAGTTGGGCACCAGCAGGCTCTCGGAGGGGCTGGTCCCGTCGCCAGCAGCCGTGAGCCCCGGCCGCGCGCTCGCCGCTCTAAGTGAGCTCATTCCCGGGGCGCTACCGTGAGGCATGTTTTATCATCCTCACCGCTCAGACGAGGAAACGGAAGCGCAGAGGTTACGTGAGCTTATCCAAGGTCACCTCTTCAATAAACCAGAATTCCAGCTCGGGAGGAGTTAACCACTACACCTTTCAGTTCCCTTTTTTTTTTTTCCTTTAGCGAGGAAGGTCGGGGGAGGGGAGAGGGAGAGAGCATCTTAAGTAGGCTCCACACTGGGCGTTCCCATTAAATCTCAAAGGGATGGGCTCTTAATATAAAAATACATAACTGGGGGGATGCCTGGGTGGCTCAGTTTGTTGGGCATCTGATTCTTGGTTTCAACTAAGGTCCTGATCTCATGGGGCGTGAGATGGTGCCCACCAAGGGCTCCATGCTCAGCAGGGAGTCCACTGGAAGATTCTCTCCCTCTACCCCTCCCCCCCACAGGCACCCACTCTCTCTCAAATAGGTAAATAAATCTTTTTAAAAGAAATTTTTTAAAAATACGTATTGTGTATTTAGTGGGTGTTTCAATAAAGGTCCTGGCAGGAGACAGCGCCTTGCACAGAGTGATTAATGAAGAGGTGTGGACGAAGGTGTAGGGAAACCGCAGGGACACTGCAGTATCCCAGGGTTGCAACAGCAAGGGGCTGTTACCATCCCTAGGTCTGAAGCGGCCAGGGGAGTGGAGGTAACTGGAAGGCCAGGAGGTGCTGCCCAGCCAGCATTAACCAGGGAAGGAGTCTGGGGAAGACCTTCCCCGACCTCCCTCCGCTCCCACCCTCCGACCTCCTGCCTGTGCCTCCCGCTGGTTGAGCTCAGGAGAGAGCAGAAACCTGGCTGAGGCAGTTCACCGTGGTCAGCCGCCCAGGGCAGAGAGCAGGGAGAGAAAGGGCAAAGAGTGGATCTAGAGGGGCAAACAGAATATCTTCCCCAGTGCTTGCGAGAGGTGTTAAGTGTCGGGAGCTGGACCCGGGACCTTGGCCTTGACCGGATGTCTGCGGGCCCTCCCCTGCCCCCTCTCAGGTGTGAGGATGCCTTCCGCCTGCACAGTTCCTCCCTGGAGCTGGGCCCGCGGCCCTTGGAGCAGGAGAACGAGCGGCTGCAGACCTTGGTGGGTGTGCTGCGTTCCCAGGTGAGCCAGGAGCGGCAGCGCAAGGAGCGGGCGGAGCGCGAGTACGCGGCCGTGCTGCAGGAGTACTCGGAGCTGGAGCGGCAGCTGTGCGACATGGAGGGCTGCCGCCTCCGCGTGCAGGAGCTGGAGGCCGAGCTGCTGGAGCTGCAGCAGATGAAGCAGGCCAAGACCTACCTGCTGGGCCGGGAGGACCACCTGGCCGAGGCCCTGCTGGCGCCCCTCACCCAGGCCCCCGAGGCCGACGACCCCCAGCCCGGCAGTGGGGACGACTCGGCTGCCCAGGATGGCGTCTCCTCGCCGGCCGCCTCCCCGGGCCACGCCGTACGCAAGAGCTGCAGCGACACTGCGCTCAACGCCATCGTGGCCAAAGACCCAGCCAGCCGGCACGCGGGCAACCTCACGCTGCACGCCAACAGCGTGCGCAAGCGGGGCATGTCCATCCTGCGGGAGGTGGACGAGCAGTACCACGCACTGCTCGAGAAGTATGAGGAGCTGCTGAGCAAATGCCGGCAGCACGGCGCTGGGGTGCGGCATGCTGGCGTGCAGACCTCGCGACCCATCTCCCGAGACAGCTCGTGGAGAGACCTCCGTGGCGGCGAGGAGGGCCAGGGGGAGGCCAAGGCAGGTGAGAAGAGCCTGAGCCAGCACGTAGAGGCTGTGGACAAGCGGCTGGAGCAGAGCCAGCCGGAGTACAAGGCGCTTTTCAAGGAGATCTTTTCCAGGATCCAGAAGACCAAGGCTGACATCAATGCCACCAAAGTCAAGACGCACAGCAGCAAGTAGCCCTTTCCCCGCCTGCAGCCTCCCCCAGCGTCCGGCCGTGGGGCCCCTCCCGCCTAGGCTGTGCAGCCTCTGGTGAGGGAGGGAGCCCATCAGCAGCAATACCGCCCAGGGGAGGCTGCTGTCTGGCCCAGGGAGTGTGTGGGGGACACAGCTGTTCTCTGCTCACTTGGGAGGTGGCCAACACCTAACACATCTTGCCTCCCAGGACCCTCCACCATCCTGCGTCAGCCCGAAGACGCAGCTAAGAGCTGCAAAGCCAAACGTCCCCCCTCCCCCAGGGATTCCCAGCTCCCCAGCGCTTGGCTTCCTGACCCTGGGCCTTGTTCACAGATTTGTGGCCAGGCTTCTGAAAGCCATTCTGGACCACTTGGCTTTTTCTTTTTTTTTTTTTCTTCCCCAAAGTTCATTTTTTTTTAGAGATTTGCAATGCAAGTTCTCCCTGACCCCTTCCCACAACTGGAAACACTTGAAGGGGGATCCCAGAGCCAGCTGTTGCAGGTTCCAAGGGTCTCCTGGGCCACCCACTGCTTCTCCCCAGCTGCAATGCGCTGTCATTCCCTTAGCACCAGCTGCCCCACCCCCAGGGTCCTGACCAGGTCAGAGACAGCCCCTGCCATGCAGAGCAGAACGCCGCAGCCAGGCCTGGAATGCCCCCCACTTCTCCCTGGAGACCCTCAGCTCACTGCAGATCTGTAGCCAATCAGAGGAGGGGAACAGGGAGCCCCTCGGCAGCCATACGTGAACAGTGTGCCCTGCTTCCCTCAGAGCCAGCCTCCCCGGGCTCCAGCCCTGGAAATGCCTTCTGGCCATTAAGCCTTCCAGGAGTCTGGGCGGTGGGGAGGCCCCATCTCTGCACGCCACCTCTGACTTGCCAAGCTTGGCCTCTGCCTGCCCCCTTCTCAGGGACCATGACGTGTCTCATTCACTCCCATGCTCTCCACAGGCCGACCCCTCCTCAGATCATGCCTGCTGCCCCCAGAAAGTCCCAGGCGTGTGCCACCAGCCAGTGGTCCCAGCATCCGCCCCTGCCCCCTACACTGGGGACTGTCCAAGATTCCTACCCTATACTGAACAGTATTGAAATGGGACCTGGTGGGGAGCGTATCTCCTCTCTCCCATAGAATGCCTGTTTTTAACCTCCCACCTTTGTGGGGGGCTTTTGAGGACCCACCTGGGTCACAGGTTAAACCTTTGTTTAAGGCTTCAGAAAGTCCAGCTTCAGCTAAGAGACGTCCAGGTCCCCAGCTTGCCCTGAGCAGTTCTTCAGAGTTTCCAGTTCCTTCTACCACCCATCCTGAGATCCTAGAAATGGGAGGAGCCACACAGCCCGGTGGAAGGGGGCAGCCCCGGCCTCTGTGCTGGGAACCCAGCAGGGACCTTCATGCCTTATCTGTTTCTAAGGGGTAAAGGGGTTTTCTTAACAAGCATGCCCGACCTCCCTGGAGGCACTACCCTGCTCTCTGGGCGGCACTGTGATGAGCGCTGTCGGCTGGTCCTTCCTTTCACACATCTTGGAACCCTTTGTCCTTTGGAGCTGGGCAGCTCCCAGCTCTCCGTGTGTCTCTGTCATCTAGGGTGGAGGGGATAGGGTGGGGGAAGGGCTCCTGCCTGTTTGCTCCCCAGTTCTGTAGCTGCCGACCAGCGTCACCTTTGAAGTATACATGAGAGAAATATATTTACAAATGCTTTATTCTCTTCTTTAATAAAAAATGCATCAGTATTCTAAAAGCAGAATTGGCCCTAGAGCCATGGTCCTGTCTTTGTGCCTCTCACACAACCCTCCTCTCATCACATAGCTCTGGGGATGAGGGGTGGGAAAGGGGCATCCCTGAGTTTCACTCCCCTGGGATTTGCAGCCCAACAGCCGAATGCCTGGGGGTGTTATCGGGACTGGGCAGCTTCCTGGATGAAGGAAGCAGGTTCCAGGACCAAGGGGCAGATTTTCCCATTCACTCTGTGCTCTGCTCAGCCCTTCAGGGAGGAAGCAAGGTGGGTCTGGAATAGAGCTAGTTAAGACTAGATTTCCCACCCCAGTGCTGCAGAGAAAAAAAATAATAAAAACCACCCTATTTCTGAAAGTAAAAAGAGTTCCTTATCATCCCCTCGCGGTAGCTAACTTTTGTTGTCTGCTGACTTCGTGCCAGGCAGCGTCAACCCTGGGAGGCAGCTATAAAGTCTCTGTTCTACTGATGGAGATGCTGAGGCTTTGGGGTTAAGTTAGTAATTCAGAGTCACATAGAAATATTCAAACCCCGAACTGACCAGTTCCACTCTGCAACACTGCAAATACCTATCTCTGTAATGTTTAGTTTTAAGAGCCAGTTGGACCCAGGCCACTCCAGAAAAGAAGAAAGGAAAATCCTGTGGGTCCCCTACATGGTAGTGGTCCCCCAACTCACACGCCATAGAGAAAGGCTGGTGCCTGCAAGTTCTTCAGCTGCCAGGAATGGCTAGATGATGCTTTGTCTTTTCTTCCCTTCCTTCTTCCTGCCTCTGAAGGTCCCCTTCTTGAAGCCCCATTTCAGCCCACGGTGGACCAAGATGGGGAAGGAAAAGGCTGGCCTCAGCCTTCAGTGCCCACCGTTTGAAGGGAACAGGTGGCACCTCTCAGGCCTGTTTCTTCCAGAAGGGCCTCTATTCTGGATGGTTCACAACAGCAGCAGGTGAGAGGAGCTTGCCAGCTGCTCTTCTCTCCACCCCGGGGTAGCTTGTCTCACTCTCTCCTCTACCCCCCTCCTCTTCCAGAATCCAGGCCACCAGATGGCCTGAACAGGCTGTGTTTATTTGAGGCCATGGAAACCTACAGCTCCTTTTTTTCTATCACTCTGGGTCAGGAGCAGGGCTGGAGCCCAGCCTCAGAGCAATGATGCCATGAAATGGTGCTGACTTTATTATTCATAATCCCTGAGCTGTTGACCTGAGTCCCTGGCTTTGCTCCCTGGAGCAGCTTATGCCAGTCACCATAGAGACGCCTCAGTTCCTTCTGAGGTCTTGGGACTAAGACAGGGAGGGACCCAAAAGATTCCCTTTCCAGCCTAGAGCCCAAAAGGCAAATGTCAATGGCCATTCCTTTCCCAGTTTGCATTTACAAAGCCAATGTCTGGGAAGTAGTTTATTCCTTCCTAAAGAACGTGCCCGTAGCAATGACACTAAAATGGTAAAGCCTCGATTTGATGACAGTCTCCTATTTCAAACAGAATCCCTAGGGACATATTTTTCTAGGTAATTGTGCGTTTACTAAAAATAGAACTCTTCATTAAAAAACAATCACTAGGATGACTAATAATCACTAATCATTTATTGAGCTGTTTCCATTAACCACATTGCCTCTCAACAAAGGAACTGAGCCAACACTTAGGTCTCTCCAAACACTGCTTGCTCTACTTTGAACCTTTCTCAGAGTTAGAACTTCTGTTTTGAGGTTCACGTCTTAAGAACCCTGAAAAAGGGCTCTGCTTAGCCTGCCTGTGGCTGCCAGACTCTACCCGCTTCCCCAGCATTCCTTTATCTCCTGGCTAGGAGAAACTGTCATCATGCCCCACAAAGCTGTTTCTTCTGCGAAGGGGAGTAGTCCACTTTTAAAAACATGTCCTCCACCTGCCTGCTTCTCCTCCCATCTGGTATTTGGAGACTTCACTGCTCAGCCGGGATTTGCTTTGACTGCCTTGTGAATGAATGCGAAGTTACTAAAACTCTGCTCTAGCAGAATTCACCTTTCGAAAACACTGCGAAATAACTCATAAATATTTACTGAGTATTTATGATGTGCCAGGTTCTGGGTGCTGGGGACCCAGCAGTGAGCCAGTGCCCCCCCCCCCGCCGCCCCCAGCTTATTATATTCTGACTGGAGACAGGCAATAGACTAGAAAAATAAGATTGAGTGATGTGAAAGAAAAAAAGAAGATAAAGTAGAGCAGTCAGAGTAAAGGGGATGGAGACGAACTAGGCCAGGCAGGGAAGGCCTCATTGATGGACCGTGAGAAACTTGGAGGGGAGAGAGGTCCGGGAGGTGGGTACAGCCCCTGAAAAGGAAAGAAGTGGTGTTTCTGGGGGACACGGATTCGGGGGTCTTTTCACCAGGAGGCTCCCTTGAGAGCTCGCTGTCTGGCCAACAGCGGACCTCAGCGCTCCAACCTGGCCTCCCCGAGGCGGCCGAAGGGGAGCGTCTCACGGGTGCGGGTGAGAGCGACCCGGGAGCTCAGCTCGCCGCCTCCCCGCGACCCCGGCGGTTACTAAAAGCCAAGCGGAACCAAAATCCCGAGGGAAACAGGAGCCTGTGGGCCGCGGAAGGAAGCACCCACCGGAAGCGGCCCCGAGATCCGAATATGGCGGCCGCCTGGTGCTTGCGCTGGACCCTGAGACGAGCCGGGGCCTGGCTGCTCCCGCCACCCGTGCGGTGCCCCCGGCGGGCTCTGCACAAGCAGGCAGACGGCACCGAGTTTCAGAGCATCTACAGCCTGGACAAACTCTACCCGGAATCCCGGGGCTCGGACACCGCCTGGAGAGTCCCGGTGAGAGGGGAGGGCAGCGACGGAAGGGGCGTTTCCCGGTCTCTGCTGGGGGACGTAGGGAAACCCGGGCGGCATTGGGCGGGCCGGAGCAAATTGAAGCCGCGCGCAGAACTAGGCGGTGGCCGCGGGAGGGAGCTGGTGGCCGGAGCGAGCGGGGATGGGGCCGAGGAACGGGCCTGGCCCCCCCGGGAGGCCTGGAGGTGTGGGGGCGTCGCGAGAGCATGCAGTTTCTTACAGGACCACCAGCTTTTCCGCGTTCGTTCCCCGGCCTCCTGGCCCACACGTGGGCATTTCCCCCCAGAATGGACAGTAAAACCCAAAGGCTGCCAAACTGTCTGGAACCTTTGGGGAAGTTACACTGTCCATAGCTTCTAGGAGCTCCAACCAGCCTGAGGAAACAGGGCCTGTCTTCAGGATGCATCGATTGCCAGCCTGCTAGGTATAGACTCTTTAACAGGCTCCAGGCAGGAGCGAGAGGACCTAGCCAATTCTACTGCGTTTCCACCTGCAGGGCTGAAAGAGAACATTGATTTATTCACTCACCGAACATCGGTTGAAAGCATGGTGTGTACACTATGTTAGGCATGGAGATAGGGAAGTTAAAAAAACAGATAATCTGAATGTGTGTGGAGCTTATCTTCTAATGGAGGGAGACAAGCAACAAATAAAATCAGAAATGTAGAGTATGTGAGATGGTCGTAAGTACTTTGGGGAAAATCCTGGAGGGGAGGAGTGCTAAGGTAGGGGGAAGGGGTGCAGTTTTAAGTAGGATGGTCTAGGAAGGCCTCTGGGAAGATGACATTTGAGTAAGGATCTGGAAGAAGCAAGGCAGTGAGCCATGGGAACAGTGGGGAGACGAACATCCCCGCAGAGATGAACATTCCTGTGACCACCTCAAAGCAGTAGCGCGCTCACCTTGTTGGAGGAACAGCAAGCAGACCAGTGTGGCTGAGCAGGGGAGTCAGAGCAGATGAAGCTAAAGAGGAGAGGGATGGGGTGGGGGTAGGCCTGTTTACAGGGTTCATAGGCCCTTAGCTTTGCTTCAGCTGCCATGGGACGTATTGGGGATTTGAGGCAGAGGAGTGGAAAGATTCGGCTTAGTTTTACAAGGATCACTCTTGGGGTGCCTGGCTGGCTCAGTTGGTAGAGCCTGAGACTTGGGGTTGTGGGTTCAAGCCCTATGTTGCGTGTAGAGATTTCTTAAAATCTTCAGGGGTGCCTGGGTGGCTCAGTGGGTTAAGCATCTGTCTTCAGCTCAGGTCATGATCTCAGGGTCCTGGGATCCAGCCCTGTGTCCGTCGGGGAGCAGGGAGCCTGCTTCTCCCTCTCCCTCTGCTTCTCCCCTTGCTGTGCTCTTTCCCTCTCTCTCAAAGAAAGATCTTTAAAATAAATAAATAAATAGATCTTTAAAAAAAAAAAAAAAGGATACTTTTATAAAGCCTTACAGAGAGTGGACTGTAGGCAGTACCTCTGGAGTCTGGGAAAGCTTTTCCTGTCATCCTGATATGATTTTGCAGGGGACTGGAAAATAGTTGTATTACATCTGCATTGTGGCTGTACATCCTTTCTTCGATTGCCCTAGACGAGTAAGAGTCACAGCCAGTGACGCTCATTTGACACTGTGTCCGTTACATTACAGGATGATGCACAGCAAGCCAATAAGGACATTCCTCTAGGTAAGTAAGCTTGTTTTATAAAAAATCAGTCATTTCCCCCACACCTGAACATTCCTTCCAGATCTCTCCAGCTTCACAAAAATAGAGAAACTGTCTTTGGGTGTGCACAAGTGGAGTCCTCTTGCACTGTTTAGAGTGGCCACAGAATGGTGGCACAGTCACTCTGGACCGCTGCGCGGTGTGCCGACGGGTGAGGGCTCTTGATGATCTTGTGATGCGGACTCGTCTCTACAGTAGATGAGTGGATGGCTGTTTGGAAAAAGTTTAGCTGCAGAAGAACATATATAGTAATCTACCATTTATACGTCAAAAACATGTATTTCTATGCATATACACACATCTGAAAGGATGTATAAGAAATTGGATATGAGGACTGGCTTGGGGAGCTGAGAAGAAAGGACAGACTTGATGGCTGGGGAGCAGGAGTGGGGACTTCTCCCTGTACAGTGTTTGCGTAACTTTAGAATTGTGTGCTGGTCGAACGCAAGGCAAGGCCCTGATAGGCAGAGCCTGGGAAACAACAAGCCCTTTTTTGGGTCAGAGAGTTCTGGCATCCACAGACAGTGAAAGGAGGAGTGGCCGTAGGTGCCGGCTCCCCGTGGCCCTTGTTCAGTGTGGCACGGAAACAAAGAGGCTAGTGAACTGCTACACAAGGGAGAGGCCACCCTGTGGCCCAGAGCCGGTACCCCGTTGCAGCTGGCAGTTTGCTCGCTGACAGCTGGGCCTTGAGGCGTGCGTGCGGCTGGAGGTGGCAGAGAGCGCGTCTGGTCAGAACCACGGGCAAAGAGACAGTCTCGTCACAGCCTCCGGGAGACAGGGAGGCGAGTGGGAACCGGCTGTGTCACGGCTCCTCACCTGCCTCAGGTGCTCTTGTGTTGGGGACCCTCACAGGCCTTCCTGAAGACAGACCCCACCTCGGCAGCCTCTGTGGAGACAGGCAGGGTTCCTGACACCGTGCTGGAACCGTCCCCCAACAGTACCACGCATTCCTCACCTATGCAGAAAAATGAATTGATTTGATTTTTCAAAAGGAAGGAGGTCTCTAGGGACACCTGGGTGTCTCAGTCGCTTAAGTGTCTAGCTCTTGATCTCAGCTCAGGTCTCGAGCTCAGGGTCGTGATTTCAAGCCCCGCATTGGGCTCCACACTGGGCTGGAGCCTACATTTAAAAAGGGAGACGGGAAGGAGGTCTCTCAGAAGCAGTCCCGAGATGGGCCACCACTGCCTTGGGCCAGCTCTTTGGCACCCATACCTCTTGCAGCTGGCTCACTATCCAGTCTTCTGAAATTTTGCCACTACCATGCCTTCGCCAGACGAGGACTCAGACGTTGTGAGTCTGCTTTTCACAAATTATAAAAATAGAAGGAAGAAACCTCATTTTACATTTTACAGACAAACCAACCTGAGGTGCAGAGAAGCAGAGGGACTTTGCCAAGATCACAATCGTCAGCGGCTGTGCCAGTGTTAGCAGCAAGGCTCCCGGCTCCAATTCTAGTCCACTTTCATCCAGCAGAAGTTTTTCAACACCGACTGACTGGGCACTGGGCACTGGGCAATACACAATGAACGTCTGTCCTCTTGGAGCTTACAGTCTGTGGGGATTCCACATCCACCATATTTTGAAATACAATGGTAAACTAAGTCCGTCCCTTAGTTTGAGCTTTTGAAAGAGTCTTTGCTTTCAAACGAGCAAACAGCAAAAAGCCAGAACAGCCGGATCTGGTGAAAGGGACTGGACCAGAAGCAGACAGCCCAGGTCATAATTTTACACCTTCTGCTGTGACCTTGGGAAGGGGACTTACTCTTGATTTTAGTTCTGACATCTGTAAATAATCTCTGACTTGAGTGCCCTGAATGTTACATTAGTATACGTAAAAGTCACTGAAAGAGAGGTAAAGAGGGATCGTTATGTTGACAACAAATTAACAGTTTGTACATTTTGGCATGGAATAATCTTTTTTTTTTTTGGTGTGTGTTCTGTTTTATAGATCGTTTGACGATATCTTATTGTCGGAGTAGTGGTCCTGGGGGCCAGAATGTTAACAAAGGTACAAGGCACCTTGTTTTCTTTCACTTTAAAACTTGGCTGGGAGATGTACTTGAGGAGTTCTGTGTTTATACTCATATGAAATAAAGGGATTTTGGTTTTTTTTAGCAGAAGTTTAATTACCACCAGTTTATAATAATCCTCTTTATTCTTTTGAATGTGGTCTGATCCTTAGACTCTCAGCTGTGGGTTGCTAGGACTAGGGTTGGCTCGTGGGCCTAAACAAAGGGAAATCGCAGTGCGAGTTGGCAGCCAGCTCCGGGCACAGGTTTCCTTCATGGAACCTAGCCCCCATTCTTTTCAGACCCCATTAAGCTATAAGAGAAGCACTGAGCATTTCGTTGCTGGAAGTTCCTTTTTGTCCAGAAGTGCCTCGCTATCTTCGCAGGCTCACTCCATCACCAACCTGGTACTCCCAAGTTACACAGGGCAGAAACGTCCCTGGCTGGGTAGCTTGCCCCCCTGTTTCAGGATTGTCACCAGCCACCGGGTGCTGAGCCTACTTGAGAGTCTCAGTGACCTCTGCTTTCTCATCCCTTTATTTACAGTGAATTCCAAGGCTGAAATCAGGTTCCATTTGGCAACCGCCGAGTGGATCGCAGAGCCCGTGCGGCAGAAGATGGCCATCATGGTCGGTAACCACCGGCTCCTTTTTCTGTAATCCCTCGGTCGCTTTTAAACCTTTACTCTGTAGAACTCGGGTTTTGCATTTGTTCTCTGCAGCATAAAAATAAGATCAACAGGTCAGGAGAGTTGATACTCACCTCTGAATGCAGCCGCTACCAGTTCCGAAATCTGGCAGATTGTCTTCAGAAAATTCGAGACATGATTGCTCAGGCCAGCCAGACACCGAAGGAGCCATCGAAAGAAAATGCTGCACTACACAGGATCAGGTACCGGAAAGTGCCCCCAAGCTCCTCTCAGCTGAGTCGTGGGGACAGGGGGTGGGGGTGGCTGCACAGAGCAGACAGGAGGCAGGGGGAGTCCACGACTTCCCAGCAGAAGGTGGGGAAGCTCCGGGAGTGAGAGAGGCCCCTGACCCGAGTGGGGCCCCGCGCTGCTGATCTGGCTGCTCTGCCTCCCACTGAGCTGCCAGCAACTCTCACCGCTTTGAGCTGGGCATCTGGGCCTAATTGCAGTCTTTTTGTTTTCAGGATAGAAAACATGAATCGGGAAAGGCTGAGAAAAAAGCGAATACATTCTGCCATAAAAACAGGCAGGAGGGTGGATATGGACTGAAATCCTCGTCCAGAGCCGGCATGGCCCTCCTCAGGGCATCCAGGCTGCCGCAGCCGAAAGTGT
The DNA here is from genome assembly GCF_017311325.1 of Ursus maritimus. Lineage (NCBI taxonomy): Eukaryota > Metazoa > Chordata > Mammalia > Carnivora > Ursidae > Ursus > Ursus maritimus. Next base: position 6,371,771 of record NW_024424897.1, on the reverse strand, counting down.
AAACACCGTCAGGAGACCCCTTGTCCGTGGTTGTTAACGCCTGTCTTTCTCATTGGTGCTGCCACGAGAACATTCATTTGGAAGGAGGGTTGCAGGCCCTGGTTGCAAAGGTCTTCAGAGGCAGTCACATGTTGTCAGACCTTAATTATTCATTTAATGTATGAGCTGCAATAAAACTCTGCAGTAAACACAGTGGGCTTCGCCTCATTCCCAATGCTTCAGAGCAGAATGCTGACGTTTTCTGTCAGATGAAATCGGCCTCACAGTTGACGGCAGCAGTCAGCCAAGGGGAAGCAGGACTGAGCTGCGGTGTCTGCGCTCAGGGAACAGGCCTCGGGGTGGGACAGGTGAGCAAGCCTCTGAGCTGGGCCTTGAAAAGGGAATAGAATTTAAGTCAGTAGAGATGGGGGAGGGACATGCCAGTTGGAGGGAACAGTATGAATAAGGGAAGCCAAGGAAAAGGCTGGGGTGGGGAAGCCAAGGAAGCCGTCTGAATGGTGGATTCCTGCCAGGGGATTGTGGGAGGTGAGTCTGGAAAGGGAGACAGAAGCTCAATGTGGAAACTCAAATTCAAGTTCAAGAGTTTAGATTTTAAGAAATGTAGGTGACAGGGAGGGGCACCTGGGTGGCTCTGTCGGTTAAGCATCCAACTCTTGGTTTGGGCTCAGGTCAAGATCTCAGGGTCCTGCACTCAGCGGGGAGTCTGCTTGCCCCTCTCCACCCGCCCCCCCCCACTCATGCACACACTCTCTCTCAAATAAGTAAAATCTTAAAAAAAAAAAAAGAAAGAAATGTAGGTAACAGGGAACTGCTGAGGTTCTCAAGTGGGAAGGAGTACCACGTGTTAGGTGCTGTCACATGCCGTGGGGTTTTAGAGGCAGGAAAAGAGTGAGTCGGAACTGAAAATAGGTTTTTGCAATCCTCTGGGTATGGGAAGCGCCCAGGCCAGCATAAGTATAGCAGATTACTCTGGCATGTACGAATTTCCTAGAATGTTCTCTATAATTTTGATCTAGTTCACTCGTTCAGCAAACCGTATCGTGATGCTCTAAATGCCAGATGATTAGCTGTAGTAGTATATACACTTCATGTGAGCAGGGCCCCTCGTCATTCAGGTAAGTGTAAACAAAGGAGCAAAAAGTCCTCGATAACTTACTAAGAGTCCTCCCAAGAGGCTCAGAGCCCAGGAGGGGGGAAGCTATATGCAAGTTGTGCAACATTGATTCGTTTATTCGCTAATTCAGCAAATAGTGAAAGCCAGGCACTGGGTGACGTCCCAGGGACTCAGCAATGAACAAAAAAGTCCTTTCTTCCAGAGAATTTACATTCGATCAGGTGATGTTACAAGCCGAGAAGAAAAACGGATTCCTGTTATGGTAACACAGCCTAACGTGATAAATATCAGGTCGAAATAGGTTCTGGGAACCAGAGAAGCAACTAGTTCCAGCTCGAGGGTCAGAGCAGATATACTTGCTTGCAGTGCTTGAGACAGGCGGGAAGGAGGGAAGGGGCCAGTCATGTAGCAAGGTGAGAGCTTGTGACAGCTAGGACAGTCTACCTCTGCCGAGGCTGTCAGGGGAAGATGCATCTGTGAATGGACAAGGAGAGTGCAGGGAGGTGAGCACAGGCCGGCAGACTGACCCACGTAGGAGGCAGGGACCCATCCTGGAACTAGGGCAGTGGCAACAAGAATGGAGAGCCAACAGCAGGTGCAAAAGGATGATGGAGACAGAAAAAATGGGCCCAAGCGGAACAGGAGCAGGTGTGTGTGTGACATGGGTGGTGCTGTGCATGGAGACAGGGAAGGCACAAAGGGAGCAGCCTTGGGAAGGTGGTTTTGCCTGTGAGGAGCTGACTTGTGGGGCCGGAGGAGGAACGACCGGTAGTGATGCCCAGGCGACAGAGTGGAGTCCTGGGGCTGGGAGTGAGGTTGCAGTTGGACGATGCGGGATGGAGGACACAAGCAGAGGCTCGGGAATGGGTAGGAGCAGTTGAGGACGAGGCAGAGCAGAACCTGGGGACTTGCTGGGTTAGATGGTGGCGGCGGGGAAACCAGAAAAGGCATCCCTGTGGGCCAACCCTGGAACAAAGTGATGGACCCGAGAGGCTCTCAGAAGACCTTGGTGGCACATGAAGGGACCTGGAAAGGCATTCAGGACACACAGGAGAGGATGAAAAGGTAAAGAGAAACAGCAGCCTGGGGGGACAGGGAGTAGAGCATAGGAGTAGGACCCATTCATTAAAAGTGCTGGGCTGGCACACTGGGTAGGGCATGGGACTCTTGATCCCAGAGTGGTCAGTTCAAGCCCCACTTTGGCCGTGGAGCTTACTAATAAATAAAGCAGTCATTTTGGAAAAGGTGGAGGACAAAAGAATGAACACAGGTGAAAATGATTCCATTTAGTAGCTCAAAGCAAAGCAAAACTGCTTTATGGTGAGGAAAGTACTTAATTGGAGGAGGTGGTGACTGAGGGGGGACGAGGCACGAAGGAGCCCTCCCGGATGCTGGAAGTGTTCTGCACGCATCCAGCTAGTGCACTTTGCCACGTGAATGTTACTCCTCAAGGAGCAAATTGGTTAACTTAAAGGAGAGCCCCCTCAAGGAGGGGACTGGAGCCAGGTGGGCCAAACTCTTGCTTCTTGCTCAGGTTAGGGAGGAAGGAGATGGGTTTCTGCAGACTTTCCACATGTTGGAGAGAGAAAAACAAAGAAGAATGTGTCCAAGTTCCCTGGGCCCTGGAGAGGCAAGGGCAGATGGGAGAGGCTTGGAGATGGGAGAGGCAAGTTCTCGCGGCAGGCACACACGGGGAGTAAGAGCTGCCTTTCTGCTGAAACTTCTGCTAGAACATCTTTCAGAAGCGCATGGATTTTAACAGTGGATTCTCAACGCGGATAACTTTAAAAATGAGCTCATTCTTGGGGCGCCTGGGTGGCGCAGATC
>NW_024424897.1:6358453-6366322 GCF_017311325.1 Ursus maritimus | reverse complement strand
GCCTGCCCCTCAAGCCTCCGGAGCCCCGGGGCAGGCGGGGTGGGGTTGCTGCCCAGCCCCGCGCCCTCAGGCTGGCTGCGGGCTCTGTCCCATAGAACCGGCACCCACCGCCCACGGCCCCTGCTAGGACGAGGAGGGGTGCACGGAAGCACGTGTGTGCACGCGCAGTGCGCGGGGAACGGGGACAACAGTGCCAGCCTCTGGTGTCAGCCCAGGCCCGGAGGAAAAAGGTGGCTCAGGAGTGCTTCAGAAGGGACTATCGGAGAGAGGTATGTTTATGATTTCCGTACTTTCATATGTATATAATTCTTTAGTAGAATGCTTAATTAAAAGAATATATTATTTTGGCCAGATTTTTTTTTCTTCTTTTTTTCACTTTGGAGCACGAGCTGTGGTTGGGCTTTGCAGGTTGACCATCTCCCATTGTGTGCTCTTGGGGATACCATGTCTGGGGGGCGGGGGGAGGTTGTACTGTTCGTCAGGTTTTCTTAAGTCTTTACCCAAAAATGTATAAAAACCACTGTCTCCTTGTACTTTTGTGAAAGAAACAACAAACCAAACAAACTAGAAGTACAGAACCCTCCTCTCCCTTCTCCAGCGCCACCCAGAATTCTTCCTGCTCTCTCTGCTCCAACCAGTCACCAAGTTTTATGGACGCTGCTTTAAGCCGTCCCTGGCTCCCAGGCCCTGCCACGGGGCTGCCACATCACGGTCCTCGCCTGCAGCCACTGCCTCTTCTCTGGGTTTCCGGCTTCAGATCCCCTAAAACCATCCTCCAGGCCCTCCGCGGAGGTTCTAGTGAGATAGAAGGCAGTGAACAAGTCAACTGATGAATAGGATGATTTCAAAATAAAGAGGGTCACGGGGAGCTATTAGTTGAGTACTCGGAGGCCTCTGGGTGGTAAAGAGCAACAGCACATTGGCAGTCCTGTCACCTTCAGAGGACTTCTTTAATATCTTGACTGATATGCTACCTACCTCGTAGGGTTGTTGTGAGGAGTACATGAAATGATTTTCATGTCAAGTGAGTAGAACAATGCCGGGAACACAGCAGTGCTCTGTAAGTCACGATTGTCATTTACTAAGACTAGTTTGCCCCATTATTCAAGGTTTATATGTGATATTCTCCTAGCTAGATGTGACTCCCTGAAGACTCAAATTTCATCTGACTTTTCTTTTCCTTCATTATGAATTCATATTAAGATTCTTCTGAATGCCAAGCACAGTGCTAAACCCTGGGGAGTACAAATATGACTAAGGTATAATGCTAGCACTCAACAAAGAATCTTCTAGAACCCTCTAGATCTTTCTAATTCTCTAGGATTGATTGGGTTACTTTTATTCTTCCAAGCATTCTGTAATTACTTGATTTCTCACTGAAATTCATGAAAATTAGTTTGTTTCCAAGTGCCTGCATTTTTTTTTTGTATTGTGTAATTTATACTTTGGCTATTAATTGTTGGTTTTATGTAATATTTGCTCTGGAATCAGTTGATGTGTACTGTAGTTTTTTTCTTTTTTTTTTAATTTGAAGCTTTCTCTATAGTCTGTAATCCGTTCCCAGTTATTCTGTTTGTATGACACAGAATTTATATATAAGCTATTAAGTGAGCCTTTTGTTACAGTTTGCTATAGTTTCATTTTGCAAATGCCCAAAATAGGTGTGTTAAAATCCTTACAACTGTTAGGTTTCTAGCAATTTTAAACTTTTTTTGCTGTATATATTCTAACTTTTTTTTCAGCCTGTCAAGGTTCCAATCATTTTTTTCATGTCGATTGTTCCCTTTAAAGAATTACATTTGACCCACTTCACTTTTTTGTCTTGAATTCTTTTTTTTTTAAGATTTTATTTATTTATTTGAGAGAGAGAGACAGCCAGCGAGAGAGAGAACACGGGAAGGGGAGTGGGAGAGGAAGAAGCAGGCTCCTAGCGGAGGAGCCTGATGTGGGGCTCGATCCCAGAATGCTGGGACCACGCCCTGAGCCGAAGGCAGACGCTTAACGACTGTGCCACCCAGGCACCCCTTGTCTTGAATTCTACCTTGCTAGATGGTAATATAACTCTACATAGTTGCTCATACTTTAAAAATGTGTATTACAAAAGTTTTCAAACATACACAGAAACAGAGAATAGTGAATGAACCAACCTAGATTTGTCAGTTATCAGGATTTTTTCACGTTTGCTCCATTAGTCCATTTATCCCTTCATTTTTCTGAAATATTTGAAAGTTATTCCAGACATCGCATCATTTCACCCCAATAGACACTCACATACTTCAATATTCGTCTCTTAATTATCTTTTTACAGTTGACTGGTGCAAACCAGTATCCAGGTAAGGTCACACACATGATTTGGATGTTGGGTCTCTTCAGCCTCTTTGAACCTAAAGCTGCCCCTGCCTTCCGTCTTACCTTACCCCACACCACTGACTTGTTGAGGGACAAAGGTCAAATGTCCTGTATTTTGGATTTATCTTTGCTTCACGGTGGGTGTCATTTAACTTGTTCCTCTATCCTAGATATTTCCTCTAAATTGGAAGTTAGTTTTAATGCCTCCGTTAAAGTCAGGTTCAACTTTTTGGCAAAAAAACCAAAACGGGCGCCTGGGTGGCTCAGTCGTTAAGCGTCTGCCTTACGCTCAGGGTGTGATCCCGGGGTCCTGGGATAGAGCCCCGCATCAGGCTCCTCGGCTGGGAGCCTGCTTCTTCCTCTCCCACTCCCCCTGCTTGTGTTCCCACTCTTGCTGGCTGTCTCTCTCTGTCAAATAAATAAATAAAATCTTAAAAAAACAAAACAAAACTTTCAAATGGTGCTATTTAATGTAGTGTATGGGAAGGTACAGGAGATCAGCTTGGCATCAGGAGTGGACGGTCACGTTCCTCATCCTTTCATGTAATGGTTTCATCCACTGAGGAGCTTGGCCTAAAAAAACTATTTAATTAGGGATTACAAAATAGTGACTTTTGTTACTCTTTTTGCCACATTAATTGGTTGGAATACTTTGTAAAGAACTTTCTCTCATTAATTATGTCTATTAGTTTATCCTGAAATAATTGTTTTAAAAGGCAGGATATATGCACAGTATTTTTCCCTTTAGTGCCAGTTTTTTTAATGAATTGGAGTCCTTGATACCCCGTTGTGTTTTTTTGTTTTGTTTTTGTTTTTTTAAAGGATGGACAGCTTGTGGTTGGATTTTGGGTTGACCCTGTGTGAATATTTGCCTAACAGGGGTCTTTACTGATACAAAATTATCCTATGTTTGGTTCTGTATTTACGCTACTTCTGCATTTATGCTACTTTGCTGATTTGTCTTTAACTTTTGCTATAGGATGTACTCTTCTTAGGGCGCCTGCGTGGCTTAGTAGGTTAAGTACCTGCCTTTGGCTCAGGTCATGATCCCAAGATCCTGGGATCCAGCCCCACACCAAGCTCCCTGTTCAGTGGGGAGTCTGCTTCTCCTTCTGCCCCTCCCCTCCACACTCTCCTAAATAAAATCTTAAAAAAAAAAAAAAAAAAAGATGTACTTTTCTCTCCAGTGATTTGAAAAGCATAATCCCATTTTACTAGTGATTTTTTAAAAATATTTTTAGTTATCTCTACACCCAACATGGGGCTTGAACTCACAACCCCAAGATCAAGAGTCACATACTCCACTGAGCCAGCCAGACACCACACTAGTGATCATTTTCAATGTAAAATCAATGCACGCTCAATGCAAAAAATTCAGATAACCCAGGAGGACAGTACACAATTTAAAAGTGCCCCAATCCTACACAAATGCCTCGGATGGAGAGTATGTTTAGTCGTTCACTGGTGTCTCTTTCAGTAAATCTTCCAAAGGATCTCCCTCCAATCCTAGGGACTCCTAAAGAACTTCCCTGGGACAGATGTTGGGTCCTTCCTTGAATATGAGTTCTAAACCCACTCCAAAAGCAAACTGAACGGCTTTTTCTTAGATTGCCCATGTTTTACTTGTCTGAATCCTTCGAGCTTCAGCAAGATGGCTCAGTGCCAGTTCAGTGACTCACAGCAGAGCAGGAGTGTGTGATACTCGTTTCTGTTTTGTGCATTAAAGGCCTTCTGGCACACAGAGTGTTGTAACTAAAGCAGCTCTAAGTGGAATACACCTTGCCCCTCCACACATTTTACCTTCAGCATAGTGCCTGCCCCTACGATCAGGGGTGATGGGGCCCAGGCTCTCCTCTGCTTATGTCCTTTAAGACCACATGGCTTTCCAAGTGCTATCAGCCATTGTTGCTCTTCTCCACTAGTCCATCTGCCATCTTTGGTATCAGTGTCAAAAGGCTGTTGGTCTGTGCATGCTGCCCTTACTCTTGCAGGTTTTTACTACAGGACCTAAGCCTTAGCAGGTCAGATGCCTCTGCTCAGAACACTCGCTTACCTAGAACCTTCCCAGGTTATCTCATTTAATTCTCATTATAATCCTGAGGTTTGTGATGAGAAAAGGCAAGTCCTAAGACAGTAAACAAGTAGTCTAAAACTAGCAATTCAATGCTCAAAGAGAGTAAAGTGGTAGGCAGACCAGGTCCTCTGACTTCAAGGGCAATAGAATGCTTTCTACCACCTCACCTTACTTTATCGTGTTTTTTTTTTTTAAGTCATCTCTGCACCCAACGTGGGACTCAAACTCATGACCCCAAGACCAGGAGTCACGTGCTCTCTGCCAACTGGGCCAGGCGGGTGCTTGAAACTCACCCTACTGTATACCACCTGTATTTGCTGCCACTGCTCTGGAGTCCTGCTAACCAGGATCAATAGCAGGAATTTCTTACATGAAATGACAGAATTGAAATAATTTTCTGTGTTCAAGTACAAAGCTGTAACCAGTTTTAACTCTGCAACGAAATTTCCTTTTTTACCACATTTATCCTGAGGAACTGAAGCACAGAAAAGGAGATCCCTGCTTGCTACTCACCCTGCTGTTACATCTATAAATCTGGACCATCTGTCCTTGTGACTGACTTACGGATAAGTACAAGGGGGCACTGCTTAGGAACCAGTGGTTTGAAAGCAAAGAGGAAGTTCAAAGGAATCAGATGATTCCTCTTAACATATTCCAGCAAAAGGCAGGGTCATCAGGCCTATTGTGCTTTGTTAAGATTTCAGCAGCCCTGGGGGCTGTCTCCTACACATCCTAACCATTAGACTAGACCAGCACACACCTGTAGGCTCACCTTTCCATTTTAACAAAAAGTCCACTTCTAGTGATGGCATCTCAGAGTTGTAATTATCTCAACAGCAAAGGAGCAGACACACGGCACCACTGTCATTATTTTTAATGTCCAGCGTTTATAATACAAGGGCCAGAGCTTTCTCCCTAACTCAAGTTTATAAATTTTCGATTGGCTTGTGAGGCCAATAGGGATACTTCTTCTTGTCTAATTTGGTTTCTGGGAAGACTTCATTCAGGTCCTCAATGGTCATCTGATCAAATGGAATTATGTTCCTCATCTTCTCCAGCTGTAAAGAGGGGAATTGTGTTAAGGTAAGCAGGGCTACAGAGATGCAAAATAGAATCCAAGGTAGGTTACTGCCACCAGGTGAAAGATGTGTGGCCATGAGAGAGAGAAAACATACTACATGCAAAGGCCAAGGCTGATCCTTACCTCTTTTTCATATTCCTCAATCCTGGCCTTTGAGAGAGACAAAAACTCAGCACAACTTTTCACCTTAAAGAGAAGGGAGATATTCTGTTTTGAAACCAAATTGTACTGTCCTGACCCTGAGGCTCCCAAAACTGAAGTCCCAGAGCCCCCCACTTCTGCTTTCCCACTCTGTATGGAGAATACACGGCTGCCCTGACTCCTGGGGGGTGCTTGCTTTGGGAAGGAAACTACAGCTTTTCCTAAATTCACAAAGAGGCCCATACAGGAGAAGCAGCTTATGATAGCAGGGCCAGGGTTCACTCGCAAGTTATGCATCTGCACAAGCTACAAAATGCCCGTGTTTCACAGGGGCCGGTTACTGAGTGTCAGGAGAAGCCGCCTGACCACCCAGCCAGACTTCTCTTTGGTGGAGCCACCTGGCTTCCCACATTTGGCTTTCGTACTTTCAAGCAAATAGTTAGTTGTTTGAATACTACCTTGGATAATTTCCCTACCCAATTCTAACTCCTTAATTGTTTATAACAGCTTTGTTGAAGTATAACTGGCATACAATAAGATGCATTTACTAAAAAAAAGGCTACTGGAGAAGTTCTGATACATGTATCCACCTGTGAAACCATCACCACGATCAAGACAGTGAACAAATTTATCAGCCCCCTGCCTCCCATTCCGAGGCAACTGCCCAAGCACTATCGCCATAGATTACCTGCATTTTCTAGAGTTTTACTTTATTGCTCCTTTTAATTCCCTCTACCTTAACCTAACTTCTAAGAAATATAGAGTCATCAGGAATTAAGAGAATTTTAGAATACGGAAGAGTCTCGACTACTTACGTCTTCTTTCTCTTCAGCATCCACCTGAACAGTGTATTTATCCTCTGGCACAGGAATCTTCAGGGCATTAAACTACAAACACAGGGACAGTTGTTACTAATATACCTGAGTGTCCAAAGAAAGGGCTCAAAGACCCCAAACCTTACAGATAAAAACACATTCTCCATTCCAAGAGGAAACCAGTACGCATCTACAGTGTTGTAGTGGAAAGAGTATTAGCTTGAAAACAGGAGCTCAAGGTTCTTAGTCCTGTCACTAACTGGACAACTCTTTATTACGATGAGCTTCAGTTTCTTCATCTGAAAAGGACAGATGGATTTGATGACCTAAAAAATGGCCTCCTAGAACCTTAGAGTTCTAAAGAAACTCAGATTTCTCTTTCAAATGAAACCCTAATGGACTGATTGGCAGAAGTAATGTTAACATAATGCTGATGAAGACAGTCTCCTTAGGAAGACTGCTTAGCCCTATGGACCCAGAACAGAGCACTATACCTAGCACAGAGTAGGCCTTCAAAAAGCATCTGTCAAATGAATAAATAAATTATGGATACTGAGGTTTAACATGTAAATGTCAGAGGAGGCTAGGTGGACGAGAAATTAAGTCACAAGATAGTAAAACAAAGAGCAGATAAAGGAAGAAAACAGTGAAAGGGTAGAAAAGATGTTAGGGAGACAGGTGAGGGGCTAAAAAATAATTGAGGAAGAGTTGGAATGGAAACATTTAACTCCACAGCCCTCTGCCTCCCTGATTAAGACTGTACTGGACTGTTTCTTTGGATAAGAAACTTGCTAAATGAAGACCCTGAATTCTCTGCACATATTTACCATATAAATCTATACCTATCTTTCCTGGACTTCCTTTGGGATCTGACTGTTAACAGCACCCTTGTTTCCGTGCTACCATCCTGCATATCTAATTACCTACTGTTCTGCTCTGCACGTGCAAGCCACACGACAAGACCATTGCTTTAGCTGCCTGAAGTCTCACCTTCTTCTCAAAGTCATCTACCAAGCCAGCCTTCGCCACATTGGCCTTGTAGTAAGCCCAGTCGATAGCAGGTGGTTTCTCAGGGAGAGTAGCCAACCTGCCCACATGGAAAGGCGAAAGTTAAAATTGGTCTATGAGCAACAGAAAACTTACACAGTATGTTCCTTATTCCTATGGCCTAGAGCTATCATCACATTTTTCTTTAGGAGGGAGGTCACAGGAATGCCCAAAAACTATTTTTATTTGGAAAAATGCATTTAAAAAAAAAAAAAGATTTATTTTAGAGAGAGAGCATCCTCGAGTGGGGGGAGGGGCAGAGGGAGAGAATCTCAAGCAGACTCCCCACGGAGCATGGAGCCTGACCTGGGACTCGATCTCACAACCCCTGAGTTCATGACCTGAGCTGAAACCAACAGTTC
>NW_024424897.1:6355132-6358443 GCF_017311325.1 Ursus maritimus | reverse complement strand
AGCGAACCGACTGAGCCACCCAGGCACCCCTATGTGTGGATTTCCTTATATCAGAAGAACATCAGAAATTAAAATGTAATTCCAAATCACTGTTTGGCTTCCATATTCAGTAGTAAGTTAAGAAGGCCCCTCTCAGGGCCGCCTGGGTGGCTCAGTCGTTAAGCGTCTGCCTTCGGCTCAGGTCACGGTCCCAGCGTTCTTGGGGTCAAGCCCTGCATCGGGCTCCCCACTCAGCGGGAAGCCTGCTTCTCCCTCTCCCACTCCCCCTGCTTGTGTTCCCTCTCTCGCTGCCTCTCTCTCTGTCAAATAAAATCTTTAAAAAAAAAAAAAAAGAAAGAAAGAAAGAAAAAAAGAAGGTCCCTCTCAGAATGGTACTGACCTGGAGCTAAGTGTCTCATTCCAGGATTTCAGGGAGTTAGCAATGGCCTTCTGGTTTCGGGGTATGATCTCCCCAAAAGCTACCCAGTCAATGGCTTTTAGAGCAAGTTTCCGCCCAGCCATCTTGAGATCCTGGAAAATAAAACAGGTCAGATCAAGACAGGGCTCTTACAGAGAATCCTTTAAAGGGTACCTTAGAAACATGCAAATCTTTAAGAAATAGATCAGCATCCTGAGACCCTGATGAGTACATTTTCAACTAAAGGAAACAGGATTACTAAATAAGGATAGTTTAGCTTTTCAAATTCAAGGGATGCAACCTAGCATACAAGTACATCATTTCCCCCAAGATTGTCCCCCTCTATTCCCCAACTCCCACTCATCCTTAAAAGCCCAGTTCTCTAGTGTTTGCTTTTCATGTATGTACCTTTGGAAATATTGCTAAAGTAATACACACTGCATAAAAGTGAATCATTAAATACATTTCCACTCCGACTGCATACGTTTTATTCAGATTCTCCAATGCACAGAATCTTAACACATACACAGGTTTCAACAAAGCTTAAATAGAGCAGATCCTAGGCCAGAATTTCCTCATCTGAAAAATGGAGATAATACCAGCCCTGCTTACCTCAGAAGGCTGTCAAAAGTACCAAGTGAAACTGTGCACATCAATCTGCCCTACAGTCTTACCAAGCTTAAGGGGCTCTCCTGCACCTTCCTGTTCATGCCTGATTATCCTCTGCAGCACTACCACATATCCTGTGTATTCTAGTAATACCCTTAACAGAGGTACTCAATACACATGTGAATGTCAGAGTAGCTGGAAAGTGGTGGCAGCCATTCTCTTTTTAAACTAAGAAAATGGGAAAACAGTCAAACTAAACTTCAGTGCCAGACATTAGGAGAAAGACTGAAATGTCAAAGACCTTTGCAAACTATGGGGTGGATCACAAGGGAGGTGGAAGAATCCCCCTCAGAATCTTAAAAAGGAACTGGTCCAACACCTGCCTCTTCCTTTCCTCACTCTCAGCAATAAATAGCTTGTTTCCAGGAGTGGAGGCGATGGGCAGGTGACTTTTATTTTAAGTAATCTCTACACCCAATGTGGGTTTCAAACTTACAACCTAGAGATGAAGAGTCGCATACTCCACGGACTGAGCCAGCCAGGCACCCCTGCTTTTAAAGACTTTAAAAGACGCGAAAGAAATAAGCGCCCTTACAGCGGCTTTTCCAAGCACCAGTGCAGGTAGGCTTCATAAATGATAGGATTTCTGTCCTTTTATTTATTGCCGAATCCTCAGCGCCAGAACAACAGGTCAGGCGCATAGGAGGTGCTCGGTATCTGTTCCAAGTGTACGCGAATGCTGCACTTGAGAACCTCTGAGCGCTCCACACGCTCCAATGTTGGAACCCTCAGGATGGGACTGAGTATCCCTCGCTCAACAAGTTAACACTATCTTGGGGTAACGTTTCCCTAGCCCGCACACCGGACTGCCGAAGTCGGCCGCGCTGGGGACGGACCGAACGAAACAAGGGTGTGGAAGCACCTCGGTCAGAGGCCGCAGGGTCACAGCCGGCCCGGTGAACTCGCGCGGGGGAGGGGAGATGACCGGAGCGCAGAGCAGCGGCGGCGGCAGCAGTTACACCCGGTCCCTCTGCCAGCGGACCAACCGCGAGGCGCGGCCTCCTCGTCCGAGGTGCGACAAAGGTCCGCACGAGGTCTGGAGGGGGCAAAACAGGGAACCCCGCCGCTGTCGGACCCAACGCCCTAAACCCCACTCACCTTCACCGACCCGGGCGGCCCACAGTCCACAGCAGCAAGGAACGGAACTGGGTCACCGGAAAGCCTCCCCTAGCCAACCCCAAAGCCGAAGGGGCGGGCCTTGCTTTGCAGATCAGCCTGTAGAAATGGAAGCTGGTAACGGAAGTCCCGCCCCCAAGGGTGGGCACAGCACCTCCCCCTCAAGGGTCCCCGGGCGCTGGTTGGGGGCGCTCGCGTCCCTCTCCCCCGGCCCCACCCCCGCCGATGGGCCGGCCCGGCTCTCCCTGCCGAGAGATGGGCCGGCCCGGCGGCGCGCGGGCAGCGGCGGCGGCGGCGGCCCAAGATGGCGGAGCTGCAGCTGGACCCGGCGATAGCGGGGCTGGGAGGGGGTGGTGGGAGCGGGCTGGGCGACGGGGGCGGCCCGGGCCGTGGGCCCCCCAGCCCTCGCCCCGCCGGCCCTATGCCCCGTGGGCACGGCCGCCCGCCCGCTGCCGCCGCGCCGCCGCTGGAGCCGGGTCCCGGACCGCCAGAGCGGGCAGGGGGCGGCGGTGCGGCCCGCTGGGTCCGGCTGAACGTGGGCGGCACCTACTTCGTGACCACCAGACAGACCCTAGGCCGGGAGCCCAAGTCTTTCCTGTGTCGCCTCTGCTGCCAGGAGGACCCGGAGCTGGACTCGGACAAGGTGCGCCCCGCCCTCTGGCGCGCCCCCGGCCGTCGGACCCCCTTGTGCCTCCTAGCTTGTCCCCAGATTCCTGCGATACGCTCCTCACAGGCGGGCTTTTCGGGCCGGATCCCCCACCTTACCCCTCCCCCGTCAGGCTGGCCCCGGGGGCTGTTCTCCCCCATCCTCAGTCGCACCCCGGCTTTCTCTCTGACCCCGCCCTTCGCTCTCAGCCACTCGTTCCCCACACAGTGCCCACCCGCACCCACGAGAACCCACTCCACATCCCTTCTCCGTATTTCTCTCTACACCTTTCATACCCGCCCCTCAGATCTGCATGAGTTTTCCCCTGGCTCCTCGTCAGCCCCTCACTGCCTGTGCCAGATGCGTCCAGAACTGGGTCAGGGTGAGCGAAGGCATCTTTGTAGCTTTCTCAGACTTCCTCTCGACCCCTCTGCCAAGTTGGGTGAAAGCCTGGGTCTGACAGCTGCAGGAAGTGCTTCTCGT
>NW_024424897.1:6314082-6355122 GCF_017311325.1 Ursus maritimus | reverse complement strand
GCTGTCAAAAGTACCAAGTGAAACTGTGCACATCAATCTGCCCTACAGTCTTACCAAGCTTAAGGGGCTCTCCTGCACCTTCCTGTTCATGCCTGATTATCCTCTGCAGCACTACCACATATCCTGTGTATTCTAGTAATACCCTTAACAGAGGTACTCAATACACATGTGAATGTCAGAGTAGCTGGAAAGTGGTGGCAGCCATTCTCTTTTTAAACTAAGAAAATGGGAAAACAGTCAAACTAAACTTCAGTGCCAGACATTAGGAGAAAGACTGAAATGTCAAAGACCTTTGCAAACTATGGGGTGGATCACAAGGGAGGTGGAAGAATCCCCCTCAGAATCTTAAAAAGGAACTGGTCCAACACCTGCCTCTTCCTTTCCTCACTCTCAGCAATAAATAGCTTGTTTCCAGGAGTGGAGGCGATGGGCAGGTGACTTTTATTTTAAGTAATCTCTACACCCAATGTGGGTTTCAAACTTACAACCTAGAGATGAAGAGTCGCATACTCCACGGACTGAGCCAGCCAGGCACCCCTGCTTTTAAAGACTTTAAAAGACGCGAAAGAAATAAGCGCCCTTACAGCGGCTTTTCCAAGCACCAGTGCAGGTAGGCTTCATAAATGATAGGATTTCTGTCCTTTTATTTATTGCCGAATCCTCAGCGCCAGAACAACAGGTCAGGCGCATAGGAGGTGCTCGGTATCTGTTCCAAGTGTACGCGAATGCTGCACTTGAGAACCTCTGAGCGCTCCACACGCTCCAATGTTGGAACCCTCAGGATGGGACTGAGTATCCCTCGCTCAACAAGTTAACACTATCTTGGGGTAACGTTTCCCTAGCCCGCACACCGGACTGCCGAAGTCGGCCGCGCTGGGGACGGACCGAACGAAACAAGGGTGTGGAAGCACCTCGGTCAGAGGCCGCAGGGTCACAGCCGGCCCGGTGAACTCGCGCGGGGGAGGGGAGATGACCGGAGCGCAGAGCAGCGGCGGCGGCAGCAGTTACACCCGGTCCCTCTGCCAGCGGACCAACCGCGAGGCGCGGCCTCCTCGTCCGAGGTGCGACAAAGGTCCGCACGAGGTCTGGAGGGGGCAAAACAGGGAACCCCGCCGCTGTCGGACCCAACGCCCTAAACCCCACTCACCTTCACCGACCCGGGCGGCCCACAGTCCACAGCAGCAAGGAACGGAACTGGGTCACCGGAAAGCCTCCCCTAGCCAACCCCAAAGCCGGCTGGGCGGGCCTTGCTTTGCAGATCAGCCTGTAGAAATGGAAGCTGGTAACGGAAGTCCCGCCCCCAAGGGTGGGCACAGCACTCTCCCCTCAAGGGTCCCCGGGCGCTGGTGGGCGCTCGCGTCCTCCCTCCCCGGCCCCACCCGCCGATGGGCCGGCCCGGCTCTCCCTGCCGAGAGATGGGCCGGCCCGGCGCGCGCAGCAGCGGCGGCGGCGGCGGCCCAAGATGGCGGAGCTGCAGCTGGACCCGGCGATAGCGGGGCTGGGAGGGGGGTGGTGGAGCGGGCTGGGCGACGGGGGCGGCCGGGCCGTGGGCCCCAGCCCTCGCCCCGCCGGCCCTATGCCCCGTGGCGACGGCCGCCCGCCCGCTGCCGCCGCGCCGCCGCTGGAGCCGGGTCCCGGACCGCCAGAGCGGGCAGGGGGCGGCGGTGCGGCCCGCTGGGTCCGGCTGAACGTGGGCGGCACCTACTTCGTGACCACCAGACAGACCCTAGGCCGGGAGCCCAAGTCTTTCCTGTGTCGCCTCTGCTGCCAGGAGGACCCGGAGCTGGACTCGGACAAGGTGCGCCCCGCCCTCTGGCGCGCCCCCGGCCGTCGGACCCCCTTGTGCCTCCTAGCTTGTCCCCAGATTCCTGCGATACGCTCCTCACAGGCGGGCTTTTCGGGCCGGATCCCCCACCTTACCCCTCCCCCGTCAGGCTGGCCCCGGGGGCTGTTCTCCCCCATCCTCAGTCGCACCCCGGCTTTCTCTCTGACCCCGCCCTTCGCTCTCAGCCACTCGTTCCCCACACAGTGCCCACCCGCACCCACGAGAACCCACTCCACATCCCTTCTCCGTATTTCTCTCTACACCTTTCATACCCGCCCCTCAGATCTGCATGAGTTTTCCCCTGGCTCCTCGTCAGCCCCTCACTGCCTGTGCCAGATGCGTCCAGAACTGGGTCAGGGTGAGCGAAGGCATCTTTGTAGCTTTCTCAGACTTCCTCTCGACCCCTCTGCCAAGTTGGGTGAAAGCCTGGGTCTGACAGCTGCAGGAAGTGCTTCTCGTGATACCACACTTCTTTCCTGTGGTCCTGGGCCCTGAGGTCGTATCTGGTAACAGTCACTGTTTTAGGACCGTATTAGAGCTCAGATACATAGCTTGGAAAGAGATTACCAGTTGCCAGTGCAAACCTAAGCCGACTGGGTAAGGCCATCGGAAAACGAAAACTGAAGAATGCTGTTGAGCAAGATGCATGGCTGCTAACCAAAAGTTGAGAGGTGACGAGACACTTCCAACCCATTTCCAGTTTGCAGTGTTGTTTGTTTATTAACTTTACACATTCATCGTTTAGTTGCCAGCTTAAAGGCATTAACCATAGCTTACGCCACCTTCTCTTCTATATAGCACTCAGCCAGTTATATTGAAATAGAGTTGGGTTTGGGTAAAGATTGGCTGATTTTATTTATTCACCATCTACCTCTCCTCTAATCTCAGATCGATGGATACCTGTCCTGCCCTATATTTATTTATTTATTTATTTATTTATTTATTTATTTATTTATTTATGAGGGGGAGAGAGAGTAAGAGCAAGCAGGATGGAGCAGAGCGAGAGGGAGAAGCAGACTCCCCACTGAGCAGGGAGTCAGATGTGGGGCTCGATCCCAGGACCCCAGGATCATGACCTGAGCCGAAGGCAGCCGCCCAACCTACTGAGGCAGCCAGGCGCCCCCTGCCCTAACTTTAAAGTAAAGAAATTCCAAAACCTTTGCTTATAAAGGAATTATTTTTATCTACCCTAAATCTCTCTTGTTGCAATAGAAGCCAGTTTCTTCTTGTTCCTTTTACTGTAAAGATGAGTAGGATTAAAGCTGCTCAGCGCCAAGTCCTGGCAGTGCCAAGCTTCCTCTGGGCACAGAACTGGGGTGTGTGAGTTACAGCTGGCAATGCAGACTCCCACTGATGTTGGCCTTGAGCTCAGGAGTATTGCCGACTATACAGAGGTTTTCTTAGATTAGGAATGTGATTTGGGGGCAGTAGAGAAGTCAGAATGTCCATCTCAAGTAGAGATTTAAATGATCAAACTATGGCATTTTCTTCCCTTTTCTTTATAACAGATATCCCATAGAAGAATGGTGGTAATTGTGTCCAAGTAAAGATTTTAGAAGTTCAAGTAAGCACCTGAATGATGTGACTAGACATCTGTAACGCCTCACCTGAAATGATCTCAGATAAAAGATATATAAAGCTAGCCTTCTTGCCAGTATTTTGCAATAAGCAACCTCTAGCAGGACTTGCCCTCTCCCTCATGAATTGTGACAGAGAGGCTGAAACCCTGCCCGGACTTAGTCTGAAAGCTCCAGAGTGATACCTTTGTGTTTGGTTGGCAGGACGAGACAGGGGCCTATCTGATTGACAGGGACCCCACCTACTTTGGTCCTATCCTAAACTACCTCCGCCATGGGAAACTCATCATTACGAAGGAGTTGGCAGAAGAAGGTAAGAACAATGTTTGAACTGGGCATTTTCAAAATTCGGGCCATATCCTGTTCCACAGATTTGAATTTTGTTTTGAGATTTTCATCGAGTTCATGTGCAGGTGTAGTAAAGGTTTATGAAAGTGAGCAGGGAGTCTGTAGTTACCTAGTCTTATCTGAGGACGTCTTGCTTAAAGGATCCCCACTGGGCTCTGTTCAGCCTCCTTAATTAGAAGGAAAATAGGTAGGGGCGCCTGGGTAGCGCAGTCGTTAAAGCGTCTGCCTTCGGCTCAGGGCGTGATCTCAGCGTGCCGGGATCGAGTCCCACATCGGGCTCCTCTGCTATGAGCCTGCTTCTTCCTCTCCCACTCCCCCTGCTGTGTTCCCTCTCTCGCTGGCTGTCTCTCTGTCACATAAATAAATAAAATCTTTAAAAAAAAAAAAAAAAAAAAAAGAAGGAAAATAGGTAGCTCAGTTTTGCAGATAGCTTCATGAGCTTTCTCCAAACCTGCAGAATTGTCAGGATCCCTTTTTACTTTTACTTATGTGTTTGCAAGCGGTGAATGTCCGTAGCCTGAAGCATCACATGTCTGACATTAATTATTTATATTTTCAATTTTAGTTTGAACTTGCAGCTATAAAAAATAATAAAGGCTTGGCCTCATTTCTTTTAAGACTGGTCTCGTGCTTCCTTGTAAATTTTTGCATTGCACTGACCTAATTCATTCTCCAGTCCATTGTCAGGTGTATCATCAGTTGCCTCATCTTTTTGGTTTGTAGGGCATCTGGGCTGTAAGTGGGTCTAGACATCTTTCTGAAAGACTTGGCGTAGTCTCACCAAAGGCATTCAGTTGAAGATTGGGGCCTGTCCCTAAATCCAGGGCACCCTGACATGGAAGCTTTAGCTCTGAGTAAGAAAGCTGTAATGGCGGTGCTAGTTAATGAAGTGGCCGCGAAACACATCTGTTTCAACCAGTAAAAAGAGGACTGGCATGCTTGCTGTCTTTCCTTTTTTAACATTTCAAATGCATACAGAAATAATGGGACTAGAACAATAAATTCCATGCACCCACCATCCAGCTTCAATAATTACCACTCATGGATAATCTTATTTCTTAAAAAGAGGAATCTTCAGCATCTTTCCTGAAGTCTTTAAAAAAAATTGTTTTCTATTTTGAAATATTTTCAAACTCAGAGAAAAGGGCAAGAATAGCACAGAGTACTCCCAGATTCACCCATTTTTAACATTTTTTTGTCATACTTGTATTACCATCCATTCTCTCCCCCACCCCCCACCCCGTCCTTCCTCCCTTCCCCACCACAGTTTTTACTTCTGAACTGTTTGAGACTAAATTGCAGATTCATCCCCTAATACTTCAGTGTATTTCCCAAGAACAAGACTACTGTATAGTTACCGAGTTCAGGAAATTTAATATTGATAAATATTTCTATCTACAGCTTATATTCCAATTTTATCAGTTCCAATAATGTTTTTTATAGCAGGTGTTTTTGTCTGATACCAGATCACACATCCCACTTGGTTGTCCTGTCCAGCATTCTTTCAGTAACTGCGTTTTTTTTGTTCAAATAATAAGCATCCTATTAAATCTGGTCCATGTAAATTTATACACACCCACCCCTGGTCATTTTTAGGACAAACTGGGTAAGCATTGCAAACTCAGGAGTTCTCCAATGTGACCAGTTCCAGGAAGTAAGTGACATATGGGAAAGGTGTCCTGCAGCTAATGGGCAGGTGCAGGGAGAGTCGGGGAAGGTGCCAAGTGGGAAACTGCAGCGGTGAAACAGTGAACAGAGCAGACCCAGAGCTTGACTGACTCACTTTGGGGAGAAGGAAATGGGTACACCCTAAACAGCAAAGAAATGTTTCCCAGGCTGAAGGAGAGAGACTAGGCTTCCACTTGAAAAATGCAGTTCTTAGCAAGCGTGGAAACTTCAGCCTCTTGCTGTTTTCTGGGAAACGCACACACATCTCTAACTATAGTTTGGTCCTTGTCCTAGGTGTTCTGGAAGAAGCGGAGTTTTACAACATTGCATCTCTTGTGCGGCTGGTTAAGGAACGGATACGGGACAATGAGAACAGAACTTCTCAGGTAACAGGTTTTAAACTTTTTTTTTTTTAATAAGATTTTATTTTTAATCTCTTCACCCAGTGTGGGGCTCGAACTCACAACCCCGAGGTCAAAGTCACACACTCCACTGACTGAGCCAGCCAGGTGCCCCGCAGGTTTTGAACTCTTAAAGGGAAAAGGTCTCAGTGGCTCTTTGTTGCTGTGTCTGGTGGGATTTGAAAAGGATGATGTGCCGTCAGGCAAGAGCTACCTCTCCCCTTAAAGCCTGAGGTTTGTGTGGCACACGGTCCATCCACCAGGCAGACCGCTCTTTCGCCGCCGGACTTGTTCAGAACAAGGAAACGGAGAAGATGTAACAAAACAGCCCTCCTGTCCCTTTAAAAGAATGGGAGGTTGTGGCTGCTCACCATTTGGCAGCAGGAGGAGCCCAGGGCACCTTAGGTCCCGAACCTTGTTCTCGCAGGCAGAGTATCTGTCTCCCTCCACAGCCTTTTTGAAAGTGTGATCACGTCCCATTCAGCTCCTGATGGCCACGTGAAACCAGTCTCATGGCCTAGACTTTAGGAGCTGCTTGTGAATCATGCTTCTGAGGAAATAATCTCAAGCTTCTCTGTTTATTATGAACTCTGGGTTTTTATATTAACTCAGTAGATAGAATAACAACAACGACAACAAAACACACAATTTGCTGCCAGTTTGAGAAGGGAAGACAATAGGGCACACGGAGCTTATTTCACATCACGTCACCCATCACATGTCATAAGAGGCTACAGTGGCATCTTTTAGGCCCTTGAGATTATCTGCCTCCTAAGAGAGGGTCTGTGCCCTCTAGAAGCCTGAAGTCTAGCAGGGAAAACAGACGTTCCCTTTCCTGTATAGGGTCTATTTTAAGAAAGTACAACTGCAGTAACAGAGGGCAGCACTGGACTCCACTGTGACCATCTGTCCTGTAGCCTGACTTGCCTCTTACCCCATCAGATCCTGGTGATGGATGCAGTCTGTCGCAATGTAGGATTTTCCTGTGATTCAGAAGGCAGTATGTTTCTTTTCAAAAGTCAAAACAAAACAAAAGTAAAAAATAGTTTCTTTCTACGTTAGACTTCATATATCCAAGTTTTGTGGCTCTAAACGGAGTTGTGTGGTTGGGTAACTGACACCTATGATAAAAAATGACCTTTCTTACTCACTTTATCTGTAGTAGTTTGCAAAGGTGGAGAGAAGACCTTAGTTAGTTTTCTTCCTTCTGGCCAATGGCTGAAAGCCTTCTTTTTAATGTTCAAAAATGAATTTTTAGTTGGTTTGCAATTTACCATATGAAATATAATCTAGTGGCACCAGTCTCGTTGCCATCTCAGATTATACGTACCTGGCATCCTTCTCTAGTAGATAGTTAATAGCTGGACATTCTGGAAACCTAGCTTTTATCCTCAATTTTCCACATTCCAAAAAACTTTTGATTGCTTAGTGTAAATTTTGATGGTACCACGAATTATGTAATTTGAAGCCATTCAACCCTGAATGTTCTCAGTTCTTCGCCATTAGCTAAGTCCTTGAGAGCATTGTAAGATTTGTTTGATGACAGCGATTAAGTTAATTAGTCCTCTAGGTTCTGAAGGCTTGTGGATATAGACCCAGTTGGAAGCTTTTTTGTTCTAGGGATGTCAAGGCCTTTTTGATGCTAATTGGTCTTTCCATCTGTCCTTTTTATTTAGTGAAACTCTGAGCAGTGGATTTGAGGTTGTTCAAAAACCCTCTTTTGCATGTGCCACAGACGGCTCTGAGGCGAGATTGGCCACGTGTGTATTTTTGTGGCTGTCCCTTCAAACACGTTGTCTCCTTTAACT
Organism: Ursus maritimus; assembly: GCF_017311325.1. Lineage (NCBI taxonomy): Eukaryota > Metazoa > Chordata > Mammalia > Carnivora > Ursidae > Ursus > Ursus maritimus. The sequence continues at coordinate 6,347,495 of NW_024424897.1, read as the reverse complement.
TGCCTGGTTTTTTAAGATTTTTTTTTAAGATTTTATTGATTTATTTGTCAGAGCACAAGCAGGGGGAGCGGCAGGCAGAGGGAGAAGCAGGTTCCCCGCTGAGCAAGGAGCCCCACGTGGGACTCATCCTAGGACCCTGGGGTCATGACCTGAGCCGAAAGCAGACGCTTCACCTTAACCAACTGAGCCACCCAGGTGTCCTTTTTTTTAAGATTTTATTTTTAAGTAATCTCTACACCCAACATGGGGCTGGAACTCACAACCCCGAGATCAAGAGCCACATGTTTTTCCGACTGAGCCAGCCAGGTGCCCCTAACTTGTCTGTGTTTTAAGGAGATACACATGACAGGGATTTGGGCAAAGCCCAAGATGTGGGTGTCCTACCCCACCTTTTAGTGACTTCTCGTCTCTCCTAGTGGCTGCCACCACTCTACTACTTTGCTCTCTCTGATAATATTTTTTATTAGGTCATTAATTTTAGTGTATTTGAGAACCCCTGTGGTTTTTGCTTTGGAAGAGAAAAATTAAAAAGAGGTAATACATATATCTTAAATACCTGGGGCTTTGACAGTTACGGCCAGTATCGTAGATCTTTCGTGATACTCTGAGTTTTATAACATAAAACACTCGGTTGTTTCCAAAATGTGTGATTAGAGATCATTGAAATCTTCCTGAGATTTGTTCTATATTTTATGTGGAGGGAATGTTTTTCTTGGTACCTCGTGTAGCAATAATTGCATTTGGTCTGGAAGGGGAGAGCACGGAAGAGAGAGCACAGCATTGTTGGCAGACCGGCCCAAGCCCTGGCTCTGCCTCCATCCTGACAAGTGCTGCCTGACTCAAGCAAGACCAGTGTCCCACGGAGGACAGGAGCAGAAGGGAATAACACCCTGGGCTTGGAGTCCTCCATAATCCAGAGCTGCTTTTGTTGAGCCAGTATTTCCCCAGTAGTGAGTTCTTCCAAAACAAATTTTCCAGATAACTGAAGCCCAGTCATCCTTTTGAAAAAGTACTAAAGCCAAATTTCCGTTATTCTTAAGGAAACAGTCCATATTTTCTTAAAATCGTGTGAATATAACCAGTGTGTCCATGATGGAGCATCATTGTTCCGAGCTTCCGTGGCTGTTTGTGCTCTCACAAATGCCTCATGTCCTTCGGGACGGGCAGTGCATGTACAGCTGTGGGACCCAACACTGAATGGTCCGAGACTGGCAAACACTGAGTCTTCCTGTGCGCCTCTGATTGTCCTTCCACAAACAGGAGCCTTCATCTGGTGAGCAGGCCTCCCCGTAGCAGTCCTTGCCCTCACCTGATTTGGGTTGGTTTTTTTTAAAAGATTGATTTGAGAGAGACAGAAGGAGAGTGAGAGGGAGAAGCAGACTCCCCACTGAGCAGAGAACCCAACATGGGGCTCGATCCCAGGACCCTGAGGTCATGACCTGAGCCAAAGGCAGATGCTTAACTGACTGAGCCACCCAGGCGCCCCCTCACTTTGGCTGCTGAGCCGCACAGGCCAAGTCCTAAGTGTGAGGGGTTCTCCTGCAGATAAAGTGTAGGGGCCTTAGTGCTGCCACTTTGGGGCATCCAGCCTATTCGCTTCTGGTTCTAACTTCTGTTCCAGAGTTGAGTGGGCTAGCAAATGACTTCTGTCTGTATCTCTGACACCAGCTGGGTGTCCCAACAGTTTATCCCATCCTGACACTAACTAATACATAGTAACTATTAATACAGATTTCGGATGCCAGTGCCCCGTCCCAGGTCCCCAGGCTACCTGCACTTCTGTCCATCGTGGCTACAAATTGAAGAGTTCCCATGACATCCCCCTTTGGGTTCAGTGATTGACTAGGACAACTCCTTGAACCCAGGAAAATGCTCTCCTTACTATTATAGTTTATCTCTAGGAGACAGAGGAAAAGCCAGATGGAGAGAGACATGGGGCGGGGTTTGCGCCCCGGAGCCTTTGTGCATATGCAATTGGGATGTACCACTTGCCCAGCACCTGGTTATGTTTGCCAATATGGAAGCTCCCAGAACCCCAGTGTTCGGGGTTTTTAAGGATGTTTCATTATGTGGGCACAACTAATTAGATTAAATCATTGGCCATTGGTGATCGAATTCAGTCTTCAGCCCCTCTCCCTCTCACCGAGGTCAGAGGTCAACAAGTAGGACTGGACGTTCTAACCTTCTAATGGTGCTTGGTCTTTCTGGGGACCAGTCATTCACACAAACAAGACACTTCTATCTCTCAGGAAATTCCAAGGGTTTTAGGAGCTCTGTGCTACCAGGAACAAATACTTATTTTTTAGTATGCACTTTTTTTTTTTTTTAAGATTTTATTTATTTATTTGACAGAGAGAGAGGCAGTGAGAGAGGGAACACGACCAGGGGGAGTGGGAGAGGGAAAAGCAGGCTTCCCGCTGAGCAGGGAGCCCCATGCAGGGCTCAATCACAGAACGCTGGGATCATGACCTGAGCCGAAGGCAGACGCTTAACCGCTGAGCCACCCAGGTGCCCCTTTTAGTATACCCTTTTGTAACAGGAATGCTACCATTTAGCAGCGAAACACTTTCACTCTCAGGTACCGTCAGCGGAGGGTAAAAGTGGTTTGAACACTAGTATATTGTGGGATTCCTATTTAACATATTATTCCCATAATAAGGGTTCACGCTGAATAAACCAAAATATCGTCTACATTTTCAGCATGTATGTCAGATATGAACCACTTAAGAAGATGATGTGACTTTCTTGTCCAAAGTAATTTTACTCTATTTTCTACTCTGGGAAATAGATGAAATCTAAGCACATAATTCATTTCTCTGAACTTCAGAAGTATTTTACCCACTAATCCATAACCTTGGGCCTTTTTTTCCCATTTCTTTCCTTGGCTAAGTCTTTATTGAAAAATGACATTGCTGCTTGTCAGAGGGGCTAGTGTGTGGCTGTCCAGAAAAAAAGTCCAAGCAAACTCCTTTTCAGTGTCCATTTTTGGGAAGAGCCGCACCAGGGCAGCTGCAAACTGTTGTGTCCTTGAGATTGTTCTTCAAAGTCTGTTGGTTGTCGCAGGGCCCCGTGAAGCACGTGTATAGAGTCCTGCAATGCCAGGAGGAGGAGCTTACGCAGATGGTCTCCACTATGTCTGATGGTTGGAAATTCGAACAGGTATGTTTCCCAGGAGGCCACGCGCCTCAAACCATCGCCACCCATAGGCAGCTCATAACCCGGGGGGTTCGCAGGGCCAGGTGGGAACCTGTTCAGAAACATGGGAAAGAGCCACTTGGTGTGGATTATTTGCTCTGCCCTACAGGGTGGGTTGGGGAGAATTCCGAATAGTATCATGTCTCCTGACTTCACATCCAGGTTTCAGTTTGTGCCCAGAGGGAGCCAGCCAGCTTGCTTAGGCTCGAAAGTGCTTCTCTGGGGTTTTTTTCTCCCTCAGAGGGATTCCTTTTGCAAGTGCTGAGTTGACACATTCTAGAATAAGTACCTAAAGAAGGCTAGGATTCAGCAACAGCCCTTCCTTTCCTTCCCCCAGTGTGAGAATGCTATCATTCTGAACATACCTGTACTCCATCCCGGAAAGCATGAGCAGGTGTAATGTGAAAGGAGTCATACGTGCTGAGAAGTATGGCTTGGCCATTTCCCATTAGTCTGTGCATTTCTGTTCTTCAGCTTTGTGCCGTGGCGGAAGTATCCGGACAAAGCCACACAGTCAGAATTGTACTGTTTTCTTCCATTAGATGGCAGAATTGTTCAGCGCATCTATTGTGTTCGCCACAGGGGAGCTGTGACTGTGTTACAGTTTTGTGCGGATCATGCCTATTTTTATGCAGAGTTAGAGGATTGGTTGAACGGTCTCCATAAACTCACCTTCTCAGACAGCTGCTGTGCTTCGCGTTAAGAGCTCTGTTTATAGATTGAATATACAGGTGTCTCTGCCTTCAGACCCTACACAGGATCGTGCCTCACACTTTCCTGCACTGCTGAATGCATTCTGCCTGTGTATGTCGGCCTAGTTTAGTCAGGTGGGGCCTGCAAAATGTTGCCATATTCCACTCCACTGGTATTTTCCCTGATATGTCTTTTTTTCTTTTTCCAAAGATTTTATTTTTAAGTAATCTCTATGCCCAACATGGAGCTTGAACTCATGACCCCGAAGTCAAGAGTTGCGTGCTTCTCCTACTGAGCCAGCCAGACACCCTTCCCTGATATAAGTCTTTTTTTTTTTAAAGATTTTATTTATTTATTTGACAGAGAGAGAGACAGCCAGCGAGAGAGGGAACACAAGCAGGGGGAGTGGGAGAGGAAGAAGCAGGATCCTAGCGGAGGAGCCTGATGTGGGGCTCGATCCCAGAACGCTGGGATCACGCCCTGAGCCGAAGGCAGACGCTTAACGACTGCGCCACCCAGGCGCCCCCCCCATATAAGTCTTAAGCAAAGAATAGTATAAAAAATTTTTTTAAAGTATTCTTTTTTTTTCTAAGATTTTTTTTTTTTTTAATTTATTTGAGGGAGAGAGAGCACGAGAGTGGGGTGAGGAGCAGAGAGAGAAGCAGACTCCCCACTGAGCAGGGAGCCCGATGCAGGACTCGATCCAGGAACTCTAGGATCATAACCTGAGCCAAAGGCAGACACTTAACTGACTGAGCCACCCAGGCACCCTTTTAAGTATTCATTATGAAACCAGTGTATAATTTTGACTCTTTTTCTCATCTTGTTAATGTTCGGAGGCGGGCGAGGCATGTTTGTACTAACTCTACTATATGGATGAGGAAGTTAAGGCACAGGGAGGCAGAGGGGCCCAAAGCCCGTTCATACAGCAAGTCAGTCATGTTCTTCTGACTTGAGGCCCTACATGCTTGCCCAAATGACCTTACCCTTTGGCTCTGTTTTTCCCTGTGCATGTGTATTTCCTATTTAGAATTGAATCCTGAATTCAATTCACTAAAAAGGTTAAAAGTCCCAGCAGCATATGGCTCATGGTAACTCTTCAGTGATTCACTCAGTGCTTTCCAGAGCCTTCTGAGTACCAGTCTCCGGTCTAGGACTTCTGCCCAAAGATGAGCCAGCTCTGTGTAGGTGTTTGGCTGAAGCAAGTGTCCATTCTCATTCACAGAAACACTCTCTTTCACCTCAGTGTTTGCTAGAAGGAGTATGGTCATGTTAATCCTAGTTGGTGCCTTTGGGATTGTTTCAAGCGCTTGGGTGGAGAGACAGTGGCAGAGCCCATATTTTTCTTCTCTGGGGAAGGCTTGTCGAGGATGCCCTGGTGAGCTAGTTGAGATCCAGATGTCCCCTGGCGCCTCGATAGTCCCAGACCATCGTCATCCACGAGAAGCAAAACCACACAGTTCGGTCAGGAGGAGGCTTGGATTTGTGTGGCACTTTGGTACCTTAAGATGACTCTTCACCGTATTCTTGTTCTGTCAGCTAATCAGCATTGGATCTTCCTATAACTATGGAAATGAGGATCAGGCAGAATTCCTCTGTGTTGTCTCCAGAGAACTAAATAATTCTACCAATGGCATTGTCATAGAGCCCAGTGAAAAGGCAAAGGTAAGAAATTGAGTCACCAGAATTTTGTCTCTGACTCATTTGTTCCCAACCCCTCAGGGGCCTTTGTCTGAACCATTCGTTGCTTGAGGTTTCTTTCCTTTCCTTCTGAAGCCAGCTTTGCATTTTGCCTTCATTTTGGTCTTTGACTGTTATAATTTAAATCAAGATTTATGGAGCAGTGACTGAGCGTTTTGGTTAGGAAACGGGTACTGAAATAGGGTAGACTTGCATACCCTCTGTCTAATCAATGAAAAAAGGTTATTGCCACTAATTACTACAAAGTGAGAATTCTGAAACTCAAAGTTGGATAATATTTTGTGTTTATTCTTTGAAACTGTTTCTTTTTTTTTTTTTCCCCTGCTCAAGAGAAAAGATATTTGGTTACCTTTGTGACCTCGTCACCTTAAGTTACTGGAAATTGTACACTGTTCTCTCACACATGCACACACACACTCCTAAGTCAGCAGCACATGATGCGTCTGAACCATTTCCTTTAGCGTCAACAGCACGTAATCTTGGGGTCCCACGGTGTTCATCAAGAGTGTTTTACAACTGAAGTGCTTCAGGGGAGGCCGGGGCTGCAGCCCTGCCTTGCCTCCTGGACTAACGAGGATTGTCGTGCTGCTCGAGGGGGTCCAGCGGAAAGCAGCCGTGGGTCCCTTTTCCCTCAGCAGTCAGCTTAGCAGCCTCAGCCTAGAAGCAAGTCTGCTCCAAAGTCCAAGCCTTAGCCCTCTGCCCGATCTTCCACTTGCAGATTCTTCAGGAGAGAGGATCTCGGATGTAAATTCCAGATCCTTAACCATCAGGAGAGCAACCCGGCAAAGCACCTCGTGAAGTTAAATCTCGCTCCTGTACAGTAACCGAGCTACTGCAAAGCAAAGCTGAGCCTGGCCCCCCAGTGGAGAAGTGTTCTGGTCAAAACCAAAGGAACCCCTGCCCCCACCCACAGGAACCTGACGACAGAGGTGACTCCCGGCTGCAGAATACCTTTTCGGAAACCTGCTTTTGTTTTCTTAGCCACTGTTGTGACAAATGTTTATAACCGCAGCTGGGCTGGGTTCCTAGTTGGAGCCCCTGTGGGCATCTGGGGGAAGGGAAGAGGAAGGCCTAGCTCCTTGTACATGCCCGTACTTTGGGGAAGCTGGAGCAAATGAAAGAGGATCGTCCCTGAGCTGTGCCATGTTTTCGCCTGAGTGCCACGTTGGACGTTGGCAGCTGCTTTGTAACACTCTCTTCCCCTCCTTCTCTGCACCCCGAACTAATGCAGCAGATGCCAACGATTGTAGCCTCAGTTTGTCGATGTGAATTGAGGTTTTGGATAAAGGATGGACTTGCCAGAATACCCCCACATTCCTGTGAACAAGACCTCTTTGAGGAAGGGGACAGTGGGGTGTCCTTGGTTGTGGGTGGAAGTTGGGGATCGCTGCTCTGGGTTTGGGGCACTCAGCTGCTACCATGTTCATCCTTGCCTCATTTGCCTCCAGCAGCCCGGACCCTCCAGTAGCTTACTCTCTCCCCAAGAGGAGGTCTGAGGCAGGTGGCATCCCGCACTCTGTCACACGGACAGATGGGAGCTTCAGGTAGTTGGTCTGTAGCCTTCGCTCACCCTCCGTTGGCCCATCTTCCTTCTCTGACTTTTTAAAGTGGACCGAAGATAAAAGGGACTTGGGATCCTCTGATGGCTTGGGAAGGGGACAGTATTTCTTTGAAAGTTGCCAAATGTGTTATGTTGTAGTATCCAAAAGTGTTATTTCTGTGATTGTCTCTTGGAAATGCCTTGACTGAACATTCAGTATTTATTTGTGTCTCTTCTCGGTTTCTGACCTCGACAAACTTGCCGGGCAGGTGTGTCAGTGACCCCGCGCCACCCCCGGGATAGTGTATGTGTTTGCTGGGCAGTCCAGGCGCCCCGCCCCCGCCGACCTTAGCATCCCTTCTTTCTTCAGAGTGCCCTGTCATGGAGAGTCAAACGCTTGTTTGACCCAGGAGGGGCGTAAAGGCCGCCTTTGGGCTGGGACCGCAGCGGTTGTAGCTGGATCTTCTCGCTGAGCTTTTGAGACTTGGTGAGCAGTCATCGAAGGCAAAGCACCAGAGAATCCTTATTTTTCCCTAGATGACTTTCCTAGTGTGGCAGATGGCCCAGAGAAGGGGAGAGTGCCATGGGACCCCCATCTGTGACTGCCACCTCATGCCAGTCACTCCTGGCTTCCTCCACAACTCAACTGCTTACTAGGTGGGTCTGGGGTTGTAATTTTTGGAAGTGACTTACAGGCTGTGCCAAATGTCTTTTGGGCTTGTGACTTGCCCATGTGCAGATGGCATACCTCTTCCTCAGGAGTCTCACTTTGACTCTGTCTGTGTGGAGAGCAGGATAGAAATGTGTGCACAGGGGTGTCTGCTGATACGTGAGCGTGCATGTGGACGTCGGCACCTCAGAACTCTGGCCCATGCCCACAATTTCTACAGCTATAAAATGCTACAGGAACTTCTACCTACAGTAAAAGCAGTCACCTTTCAAAAAACTCGCAGGTATCCTGTCATCTTTCAGGAAAAAAAACAAGATTTGAGTGTGTCAAGGAAAAGCTGCTCTGACCAGAATAGGACAGAGGACTTTGGAAGAGGTGCTCTTTGGTCAATCCAAAAAAGTAACGTTTGACTCAAAGGAGGTAAAGCAGCTTCATTTGGGGCCTGGAGCCCAATCAGATTTGCTTTCCCAGGGCATGCCTGGTGATCCGCCCGTGCTCCGAAGCCTGCACGAAGGAGTGAAGCAAGGTGGACCAGAGGGCAGAGGAGAGCGAGCCCCTCAGAAACGCATGGTTACCCATTTATCTTTTCAGAGTCCCACAGTGGATCCTCTAGAAAGACTGCTGAGCCCCTTACTGAGTGCTCTGAGAAACCAACAGAAGTGACATTTCTGAGAAGGCTGGCTTTCATGAGGATTCCCTCCTCATGGCAGCCCAATGACAATTGTTCCAGTGCTCTTGAATCTGAGGATGATTCATTTCTTAAGGTTTCTGGAAAAGTATTCACCCCAGCCCTTTATGAACCGAGTCAGTATTTTTTCCTGAAAGCCTTCTCCCCCTGGGAGAGTCCGGCTGATGACTTTGGAGAGAGGTCTGGCCATCGGTTTGGGGCTGTCACGTGGCCAGTGACCCACTTTCTCTCTAGCTGCCCAGTGCTGCCAGGTGGGGAGTGTCTTCCTTCTTTGTTCTGTGCCCAGGCCTGAGGCCACAGGCCATGCGGGCCCAGCTCACGAAGCAGCCTGGCCTCTCCTAGGAGACGCCACAATAGCGCGCTTCTGTCTTTCCCTCAGAACCTGCTTTCTCCTTGGCAGTGACGCGCGGCCCAGCCTCCTCTAGAGTGACTTCGTTTTTGCAGTCTTAACTGATCTCAGGGGTGTCAGCGAGGTGTAGGGGAGGAAGGGACAGAGATGCTGGGTGGGTAGGGCTAAGAGGACACCCACGCCCTCCAGTATGGCCTTTGACCCAGAGGTTAGGGACCATGCCTGTCACTTGTGGGTGCCCTTTGTTACTGTTCGTGTATTTGAATAAAGTCTGAAATGCTGTGACCTTTTTTTGTCAATAAAGACATGAAACAAACTTCTGAATCTCCTTGGTTTCCCATCACTACTACTGGTGATTCTCAAACTCGTCTCAGGAGATGAATTTCACTGTACGTTTCCTACCAGGGCCTCTTAAAAAGTCCTCATTTCTCCTGCTGCTGAAGCTGCCTGAGGGGGTGTTGGGCCTTCTTCCTCCTCAGGACCAGGAGAGACGTGAGAAACAGGAGGTGGGGACAGATGGGCTAGCCACTAGAGAGCTGGGGAGGGGAAGAGTATGAGACCATTTTTAAGAGAAAAGAAGTCTTCCTGGAAGGATAAGTGGCTCGGTGCCCATTTTCTCCACATGGTAGAGAATGAGGAATAAATGCGAGGTGAGACAAGTAAGCAGCAAGCTAAGTATCAGTCACTCAAGGCACCAGGCAGGGTGTGGGGCCCTCCCGGGGTGTTTACAGTTGGGGAGACATTGTGTACACATAAAGGTAGCAAACAAGGTACGTGTATCACCGGGGTCCAGGGGAAGACCGACCACAGCAGTTAACAGGTGCTAAGAGGAGGAAAGGGCCCCGGGGGGGACTGCGGTGTCACAGACACAGTGACTGCCGGACACAGTGATTGCTCCCAGGGCAGGGGAGGGAGCAAAGGGAAGAGGTTGGGACTATTAAAATGTAGAGGCTTGGAGGACGGGCCCCATGGAGGAGATGCTGCCATCTCAGGAGGCTCAGGGAGGTGGTTCTAGGACCACACTACTCCCGGGACCCGCTGTCGCTGCCAGACTGGAGCTGTGTTGCTGTGGTTTCTCTGGTAATGGGAAAGAGCACGTCCTTTCTTTTTTGCCTCTAGGCGTGCAGTCTCCCTCTCACATTCCCCATGGGTGAACCTGTCCTGGAACGAGCTGTTAAAGGTGAATTGTGCTTGGCAACTTCCCAGCCCCAGTGGCCCAGGGCAGAGTCTGGAGCAGGGGTTGGGCCTGGGAGGTGACAACAGCCAGCTGTGCCACCTCTGGCTGCTTGGCATCCATATACGTGCTTCAAAGCGTATTTTTACCTAAAACAGTAAAAACAATTTTATGTGTCTACGTAACACGATACTGGCACTCTACACAAAGGTGACCTTGCCCTCTCCCCAACATGAAACAGTGCCAACACTCAGTGTCCCCAGGGCTGAGAGATCGTGACATCTCTTTCTGGGCTAGGTTAACTACTCCTCAAATCGGCATGGTGGGTTAGACGACACCTAGACACCTAGTTCGTGACCAGCAGGCCTCATGGTCACTTGATGTCCCATGGTTAGCTACCTGATTCTCAAAAGGAGCAGTTACCTGCAAAAGGCGGCATGGATATTTCCCAAAACCCTGGAGTTCTGTCTGGTAATTCTCCCTCAGGGCTCACTGGAGGCTCCAACCGGCATCAGCATTTGCAATAGATCATTTGGCTACCGCTGAATCTGCTCAGTCATAAAGCCCACGTGACAGCTCAGGGCTAAGTTTTTAATAAGAATCACACTACACTTTTCATCAGTAAAACTTTTCATCAGTAAAGCTTTCCCTTAGGGTGAACTGTAACTCCATTAAGCCAGTTTAATTCCTTGATGAGTTTTCTTTTTTTTTTTTTTTAAAGATTTTATTTATTTGACAGAGATAGAGACAGCCAGCGAGAGAGGGAACACAAGCAGGGGGAGTGGGAGAGGAAGAAGCAGGCTCATAGCAGAGGAGCCTGATGTGGGGCTCGATCCCATAACGCCGGGATCACGCCCTGAGCCGAAGGCAGACGCTTAACCGCTGTGCCACCCAGGCGCCCCCCTTGATGAGTTTTCTATACAGGGCAATTAAATTGTTTCTCTTTTCTATTTTTATTTTCATTTTTACTTTAAAATATTTTTATTAAGATCATTGTTTTCCATGAAATTTTACGATGGAAATTTAACTCAATCTAACTAATTCTAGTTTTTGCCCTTGCAAGCTGTAGCTTTTGCCCTTGTGGGCTTTCTTTTGTGGCTCTTACCTCCTCCGTGTTTATCTTCCCCACGTCAAACTTGACAGCTCAAAATCTAAGGCTCATATCTAAATGTGTGTACTTTAGCTAATGTCATTTTTCTATTAATGATTTCTTTTTTTTTTTTTTAAGATTTTATTTATTCGACAGAGATAGAGACAGCCAGCGAGAGAGGGAACACAAGCAGGGGGAGTGGGAGAGGAAGAAGCAGGCTCATAGCGGAAGAGCCTGATGTGGGGCTCGATCCCATAACGCCAGGATCACACCCTGAGCCGAAGGCAGCTGCTTAACCGCTGTGCCACCCAGGCGCCCCTCTATTAATGATTTGTAACAAAACACAACATGGAGAGAAGATTTTGTGTATTTTTTTTTAAGATTTTATTTGTTTTTGAGAGAGAGAATGTGAGCCGGTGGAGGCGGGGAAGCAAAGATATAAACAGACTCCCCACTGGGCAGGGAGCCTGAAGCAGGGCTCAGTCCCAGGATCCTGGGATCATGACCTGAAACCAAAGGCAGACACTCCCTGACTGAGCCACCCAGGCGCCCCCCCCCCCTTTTTAAGGGGAATTTATCTAAAGGGCTTTTTTTTTTTTTTTTTAAGCAAGCTCTATGCCCAGTTGGGACTTGAACTCATGACCCTGAGAGATCAACAGTTGCATGCTCTACCGACTGAGCCAGCCGGGCATCCCAGACTGTGTGTGTGTCTTAGCTTTCCTGCAAGGAAATTGTGAGCAAGTTCCCATAGATTTTCCTCAGTCATTCTTTATGTGCAAGGCTAGGCTATTGCTTCTCCTCACATTTCATTCTGATAACTTGGCACACGCACTATCTACACAAGTTGACAAATCAAAGAGCACAACATCCTCAAAATATGCCTTCCTTTGTTGAGTTGTGTTGGATAGCCAGTAAGTACATATTTGAAAAAGCAGGATTGGAACTAGACTCTGAGGTTGGAGAAGGTGCAGGAAGCGGGTTGGCAGGACAGTTAGCCTGACATCTACGGCTAGAATTGCTCAGGTCTGTCACCTCTATCACAGGGCTAGAGTAGACATGCACTTACTCGCTGCCATTCACAGCACAGCCACTGCAGTAGGCACTGAGGACCAAAGCTGAGTGGTGGAGGCCTGCAGAACACTGAGTGGGACAGGCAACTGCTGGAGACAGGGAGGAAATAGCCAAGCTGCTGCTCTAATGGCTGGGGAGAGTCTTCAGAACCCAGGCAGAGGCAGATGGGTGAAAATCCTGAGCTGGAATCAAGCTCCATTGAGATACTTAGAAAGCATCCTTGCATTCAAGAATCACTACAAATCCCAGGGCGCCTGGGTGGCTCAGTTGGTTAAGTGTCCAAGTCTTGATCTCAGCTCAGGTCTTCATCTCAGGGTCATAAGTTCAGGCCCAGCACTCGGCTCCACACTGGGCGTAGAGCTTCCCTAAAAAAAAAGTGGGAGGGGGGCAGGGTGGCTCAGTCAGTTAAGCATCTATCTTTAGTTCAGGTCATGATCCCAGGGTCCTGGGATTGAGCTCTGCGTCAGGCTCTCTGCTCAGTGGGGAGTCTGCTTCTCCCTCCCTCTGCTGCTCCCCCTGCTTGTGCTCTCTATGTCAAATAAATAAAATCTTAAAAAAAAAAAAAAGAATCACTACAAATCCTAAGCAGGAGAAATAAAAACACACATATTATAATAAAACTGATGAAAACAAATACGGAGAAAATCTTAAAAGCCACAGGAGGAAAGAGGAAAGTTACTTCCAAAGGAGCGACAATAAGACTTGCAGCCAACTTCTCAACAGAAAATATAAATCAGAACACAGTGGAATTAAATCTCCAAAGTGCTGAAAGAACATACCTGCCAACCTAGAATTCTATACCCAGTGAAAATATACTTCAATATTGAAGAAGATATAAAGGCATCTTTGATAACCAAAACATGAGAGTATTTGTCACCTGCAGACCTCGTTCTAAAGGAAATATTAAAAGGTGTTCTTTGGTGGGTGACTGGCTGGCTCAGTCAGAAGAGCATGTGACTCTTGATCTCAGAATTGACTTGGGGCTGGATCCCAGGATCTTGAGATCATGACCTGATCTGAAGTCAGATGCTTAACCAACTGAGCCACCCAGGTGCCCCTTTTATTAAAACTGATTTTTGGGAATGATAAAGTCCCACACTTTATTTTTAATTTTTTTAATTTTTTTAAAGTAATTTCTACACCCAACGTGGGGCTTGAACTCACAATTCAACCCAAGAAAGCAACAGGAAGGAAATAATATAGAGAAGAGCAGAAATCAATTAAATGGAAAACAAATACACAATACAAATCTCAAAACCAAGAGCTGATTCTTTGAAAAGAGTAATAGAATTGGTAACCCCTCGTGATGAGACTCTTCAAGAAGAAAAATACAAATGATATCTGGAATGTCAGGAGACACAAATACAGATCCTACAGTCTTTATAAGGATTGTAAGTGCCTTATATAAGGTATATACCCAAAGGAATTGAAAGCAGGGACTCAGATATCTATGCACCCATGTTCATCGCATTATTCATGATAGCCAAAAGGGAGAAGCAACCCAAGTTCCATCAACAGATGAACAAACAAAATGTGGTATAGTGGAATATTATCCAGCTATAAACAGGAATTCTGACACATGCTATAACATGAGCCTTGAAAACATGAAGTGAAATAAGACTCAAAAGGACAACTATCGTTTAATTTTACTCATACAAAATAGGCAAATTCATAGATAGAAAGTTTAGAAGTTATTAGGGGCTGGGGGGAGGGGGCAGTGGAATTATTGCTTAAGGGTTACAAGGTTTCTGTTAAGGGTGAGAAAAAGTTTTGGATATACATCGCTGTATGACTGTATCACTATTTACAGATCACTACATAATGGTTGTCTAACATTGTGAATATACGTAATACCACTTAATACCAAATTTTATATTAGGTTAATAATTATAAGTGGATGTTATGAACAACTTTATGCCAAAAGAATTTGAAAATTTAGATAAAATGGACAAATTCCTAGGAAAACACCATTTACCAAAATTGGTACAAGAACAAATAATATGAATAATTCTAAATTTCTGGAAGAGATTGAGTATGTAATTAATAACCCTTCCATATCCAGGGACAGCGTCCATAGGCATTCAAAATGGTCCAGTGTTTGACCTACTGCCGTAGGCTGTCCTGCAATACAGCCTCGAACAAAACTAGCCTGTCCGAACCCCTGGTAATAGAATCATTTACCTTTATATCAAGAAGGCTGGGAAAGCACCAAAATCTGCATGTGTCGTGTGCCCAGGCCGACTTCGAGGAGTTCATACTGTGAAACCTTAAGTCCTTATGAGGTTGTCTAAAATGAAAAAACACATCAGCAGGGCCTATGGTGGTTCCATATGTACTAAGTGTGTTCGTGACAGGATCAAGCGTGCTTTCCTTATCAAGGAGCAGAAAATTGTTGTGAAAGTGTTCAAGGCACAAGCACAAAGTCAGAAAGCTAAATAAAAAAATGAAGCTTTTTTGAGTAATAAAAAAAAAAATCAAAAGGCTTAAAAAAAATAACCCTTCCACAAAAAAACACTCAGGGCCTAGGTAGCTTTACCACTGAATACTGCCAAACATTTAAGGAAGAAATAATATCAATCTTACTCTTCCAAATAAGCAATAAAGAACACTTCTGAACTCATTTTATGAAGCTAGCGTACCATAATACCAAAACTTGACAAGGACATTACATAAAAGGAAAATTCCAGGCCAATTTCATTCATGAACACAGATGCAAAAATCCTAAGACAATATTAACAAATTGAATCCAGCATATATAAAAAGCATAACACATCATGACCAAGTAGAGTTCATTCCAGAATGCAAGGTTGGTTTAAGAATGAAAATCAGTAAATACAGGGGCGCCTGGGTGGATCAGTTGTTAAGCATCTGCCTTCGGATCGGGGCGTGATCCCAGAGTCCTGGGATCGAGCCCCACATCAGGCTCCTCCTCTGGGAGCCTGCTTCTTCTTCTCCCACTCCCCCTGCCTGTGTTCCCTCTCTTGCTGGCTGTCTCTCTCTCTCTCTGCGCCAAATAAATAAATAAAAATCTTAAAAAAAAAAAAAAAGAGAGAGAGAGAGAAGAGAATGAAAATCAGTAAATACAGAATTGCCACATTCGCAGAATAAAAGAGGCAATGCTTATGATCATTTCAAAAGATGCATAAGAATTAGATAAAAGTCAATATCCATTCCAGATAAAAACTCTTAGCAAACCAGGAAGGAAAAGGAGTCTACATAATCTGATATAGTTATCTACAGTAAACCTATACCAAACATCATACTTAATGGAGAAATGTTGAAAAGTTTTCCTCTGAGATGGGGAAATGAGAAAGGGATGCCTTCTATACAACAAACAGGGTCACGCTAACGTTTTAGAGTAAGACAGTGATATATTGCAAGCTTTTCAAGGCATTTATCCTGTTGGACGGGGGAGAATGGGAAACGGAAACCAACAAAGAAGCAGTTATAGAACAATCTCTCTTCCACTTCACTCATCCTTTTTTTTCTTCTTGAGGATCAGAACCAGAGAGGAAGCAACCTTTCGGATCACCAATCAGTTGATGTTGATCATTCAACTTTAGACCAAGAAGGGGCCTTGAAATATCATCTCCTATAACAACCCTGTCGATTCACAAGAAAAGAACCATGGTCCAGAGAAATTAAAGGAGTTGCCCGAGATCCTACTGCCACTTAGATGCTATTTTCCTCTTCAGTTGGTAATGGGAGTCCCTTAGGTCCACGGCAAGCGGCCCCAGGGGCAGCAGCAACCTCGTTTCCCGGGGCGAAGGCTGTGGAGTAAAGCATCACCCATGCAGAGTGAGCAGGTCCAGTGGCACAGCTTTTGCCCTGCTGACCTCACGAGCAGAATGCTGGGGCTGGTCACACTTGAATTGTGATGTCAGGGAACAAAGCTGGGGGCAGTCTTCGAGGAGGGGGGGCCAACTTGACAGGGAGATCACAAAACAGCAGCCAAAGGGAAAGGTGAGAAGACAGTCATCAGATCCCAAGAGATGGAGAGGGTTGGGGTGGGGGCACCCGGGACTGATGGGGACCCTCCCCACAGCTACTGAAGTGGGATCAGGGCAAGGCCCCTATACCTGAGTGCCCAGGGGTCCTATTCTCTCCCACCACAGGGCAGCCAAGCCTCTAGCCCTCCCTGACATGCAGAAAGTTTCACGCAAGTATTGGCGCTTCCTTTCTTCTGAAGGCCCCTTTCGCTTACCTTGATGTGACTTCTTCCTGCCATCCACTTGCTTGTCTAAGATTTGTTCCAGGAGTTAGGGCTGGGACACGGAGGACACAATCCCCATGTTATAACCCCCGTGTGGGTGGACCGATGACACAGTCTCTGTACCCCGTGGACAGACAGCTGCTTCTATGGGAAGGACTGGTGTGCCCCTTAAAGGCCCCTCAGCTCCTGCCGTGGCTTCTTCTTGGCTCTGCTCTATCTTCTCAGGGCCAGTCCAGGACCACAACCCAGCCCTGCAGCCCCCTGCCCAGCCCTCAAGACCTCCCCAAACCCAGCTCCTGATGAGTAACAGCAGTCTCCGCACCTTCGAGGACCAAGTCCTCTGTCCCATTTGCCTGGAGGTGTTCCGCAACCCGGTCACCACTGCCTGTGGGCACAACTTCTGCATGACCTGCCTCCAAGGTTTCTGGGACCACCAGGCTACCGTGGGCGAGACGCTCTACTGCCCCCAGTGCCGAGAGAGCTTCCCCTCCAGACCGCGCCTCTGCAAGAATGTCATCCTGGAGGAGATGGTGACCTGCTTCACCCAGGCCAAGGGCCAGACCTTGGGATCCTCCCGGGTCCTGGCCGGGCCCAGGGACGTGCCGTGCGACTTCTGTTCTCCGCAGAAGCTCAAGTCAGTCAAGTCCTGTCTGCAGTGCATGGCCTCCCTGTGCGAGGAGCACCTGCGCAGCCACTTCGAGGACCAGGCGTTCCAGGACCACCAGCTGCTGGAGCCCGTGTGGGATCTCAAGAGCCGCCTGTGCCGCAAGCACCGCAAGCTGCGGCGGCTGTACTGCCGCACGGAAGGCTGCTGCGTGTGCGGGGCCTGTCTGCTGGAGGAGCACAAGAACCACGACACCATCCCCCTGGAGGAGGAGCGCGCCCGCAAGGAGGTGCGGCGGGGCGGGGGGCGGGTAGCCGGGACCTCACGGCGCTGAGTCTCCCTGAGTGTGAAAGTGTTTCACAAGCCCAGGCACACCTGTCCTTGGAGGGAAGTTACACAACCACCAAAGTGATGGTCACGGGGGCGGACGCGCCACAACGTGAGAAAGGGTTGGCCCACGTGGCCACCCGGGAAGCGTCCACAGCCAGGAGCTCAGGCCGGAGTGTAGACCCATTCACCACCCATTGAGCTCAGCTGACACTTTTTCCATAGCAAGACTTGGGCAACAAAGCAAGCGGTGTGTTGATTTGTAGTCTGGCTGGAGCTTCGTACTTGGGGGTGTGCCAGCCACGGTTCACGGACAGGCGCTTGGAACGGCACAGTTCTATCATCTGTTATAAACAAGAACGTGCCCGTTGCTGGAACAGGTGGAGACTGAAGGCTTCTCTGTAGAGAGACTTGGGACGCAGTGCTCCCTGGGCCTGGCAAGGGCCACCCCAGCGAGGTTATCTCCGGGGCTCTGTATCTGATATGTCCCTCCTCGACCCGCGGCCTCCTCTCAAGCCACGGAACCCTCCACAGCCCCTTTCTGTGGCCTGAAACCCTGTGCTCATCACCGTCAGGAGCAGAGAACCTGATTCCTAAGAATGGGGGGAGAGTGTCAGGGAGCCCCGGGCCATCTGCCCTTCAGCTCTGGTCTTTCTCTCGTGCAGGCATCTTAGGAATGTAAGAGGTATGTCTCCTCTGGGCTTATAGAAGGGCTTCTCTGAGGCCACCTCTCTGAATCAGGGGCCCTCTCCTCCTCCCTCTCGGTCCCAGGTGGAGGTTCGGAAGGTCCAGGCCAATGTGGAAAACCAGATGCTGATCATCAACTCTGACAGCCAGAAGCACCGGGGGCAGGTGGCCTTTCTCTCGGTAAGGCTGCCCCCCACCCCACCCCCACCCCGGCTCGGGCTCCCCACAGCGCCGTGCACCGGGCTGAGGGGCACTCTCAGGGCTTGGACAGGATGTCGTGGAGCCCGGCAGTCAGCAACAGGATGCCGAGGCAGGCTCCGGGCCATAACACTAGGGGTTCCTGGCTGGGGCTCAGAGATGTCTCTCGACACACCGTCCACCCCCTGCCCCCTCCCCAGAAACTGATCCAGACAACACGTGAGGAGGTGAACACCTGCTTCTCAGAGATCATCCAGGAGGTCAAACAGCTGCAGATGAAGGTCTTGGATTTTGTGGAGAAAGAGGAGGCAGCGGCTCTGGGGAAGCTGGGCAGCTCCATCCAGCAGAGCCACAACCGGCTCCTGAAGCTGGAGGGGGACAGCATCTGGCTCCGCACCCTGCTCGCCAACAGGAGTGACCAGCAGTTTCTGCAGGTGAGGCCCCACCCCCCCCATCTCTGCCCCAGGCCCTGATCCAGCCTCCACTCCCCTTCCACCCACAGGCACACCAGATCCGCCCAGACCTAGGATTAAGTGATCAGCTTTTGGGGCTGAATTTCTTTGTCCATTCTTCAGCCGCCAGGAGGTTCCCCGTCCCAGGCCGCCGGTCCTGAGCGTACACCCACCCACCTGGCTTCTTCCTCCACCTCAGCACTCAGCCTTACCCCAACTTCCCTGCCTTCATTTCCCTGGAACAGAAGGGAGTGGACCCTGGGATTCCGGGCATCTGCCACAGCCTGTGTTTCTCCAGACTCCCCCAGGCCAGGGATGGAAGCAAGACCAGAACAATCCGTACAGCCTGGAATGAAATCCCTTTTGCTTGCCCAGCCCTGGCCTGGTGCCCAGCCCGTTGCTGCTACAAGAGGGTAGCAGGCAGGGTCCCAGCAGAGGTTTGGGTGACAGCAACCTTCTCTCTGCGCGGGGCCCAGGGCTACCCAAACCCTGTGCTGGGGAACTCCTAACTCAGCACAAACCTCCTTTCTTCAGCTGGTATCACACACTCGGGAGCAGATTTCTAATTTCTAGAGCTGTTGCTCACAGTGTCCAGCCACCCCCGCCCCACACACACACCAGGAAACACTTGGCAAGGTTTTTCACTAGTGATTGAAAGCTCAAAAGAAATCCTCTTCCCATTGTTTTCTAATACACTTTGCTTAATGCACTAGGCCACAGCGGCCATGCTTTTGGCAAAGCCCTAATCTAAGACCTCACAACCAGCAGGAAGGGAGAGAGATGTCCAGGTTTGAAAACGAGCCATTTCTCCACCTGCCCCATGATTCTGGGGACCCCGGAACCCCTAGCATAAGCAGGAGCTCCTGGCACCCGCCTGGGCCCCGGCTCACGGGTGCTACTGCTGGCCGCTCCCTGCCTTCAGGAGTTCCCCAGGCTGAAGCACTTCCCCGCCTGCATGGAACCCCTGATGGGAACCAACTGTGAGGAGAAGCAGACCTTCCTCCAGTTGCCAGAGACCCTGGCAGAGCTCCGCACCCGGCTGATGGATGTGGGTCTCAGCTTCATCAATCAGCTCCTCCTGAAGGGTCAGTACCTGGCAGCCAGGGGCCACTGGAGACTCGCCTGCATTCTGGGGGTGGGACTGCCCTACAGGGCAGTGTTTGGGGTTCCAGGCACTTGCAGAGAGCTCTGCTTGCCCCTGTGCACCTTCCCCCAGGTGACGCAGCCTCCTGGAAGCCCATGCCTCTCCCCAGAAGGACGCTGGGCTGTAAGAGTGTCCTCAGCAAAGCCCCTCCATCTCCCCCAGGCATTAAGATGAACTCCTATGAGGTGCTTCCCCCCGCTGTGGACAGGAAAACACTTCTCAAGTGTGAGTCTTCAGTACTGGGGTCCAGAACGAAGGGTGGGAAAGAAAGGAGCAGGTCCCAGGGGGGCCTTGTCTTCCCCAGCCCCACCTGCATTCAGAACAGGGCTCCAGAGAGATTCCAGCTCTCGCTCGCCCTGACCTCCCACTGGTGACTGGAGACCTCAGAATGACTCAGCCTGTGACCCCAAGGCCCTGCTGGGGAGGGGAGGTCTATCCCGTCACCCCATGGCTGGGGCAAGGAGCTGCCTGCTGCCCTCCCTGGCTCTGGTGTGGCACAACCTCTGCCCTCAGCTCCGCGCCTGCCAGCGCCCCCGGGCTTTAGCCAAGCCAGCTGGGACGACACTTCCACTTCTTCCTCAGACAATCTCCCTTTTCATTTGCTGCTTCTGCAGCCCCTCTCCTGGGCCGGCCGGGGAGGCGCATCTCGGTGACTTCTCTGAGATGCTGTGGGTCTCGCTGGTGAATCCCTGAGTCCCCCCCCCGCTAGGAGCCCTTGACCTTCCCTCAGTCCCCTTCAGTCTTGTGTCCTCAGCCTGTGGGGGCGCTCAGCCCGGCTCCCTTTCCCGTCCCCTCCCCGCAGATTACTGCAACCTGAACTTTGACCCCACCACGGCCAGCGAGGAGCTGTTCCTGTTCAAGGAGACCCACTCGGTGCTGAACCTGGGCATCCTCCTGGAGCCCTTCGCCACCGGCGGCCCCTTCCCCGGCTTCAAGCAGTGGCCGCAGGTGCTGTGCTCGCGCGGCCTGTCCGAGGGCCGCCACTACTGGGAGGCCGACGTGTCCAACTCGTGGGTGTGCCTGGGCCTCACCTACCGCCGCAGCCCCCCGCTCGGCGGCCGCCCGCGCCGCAACATCGTCTACCTGCTGGGCCGCAACCCCTACTCGTGGTGCCTGGAGTGGGACTCGCTCAAGTTCTCCGTGTGGCACAACAACACGCAGACGGTGCTGCACGGCGGCTACCACCGCACGCTCGGCGTGGCGCTCGACTGCGGCGCCGGCTGCCTCTCCTTCTACGGCGTGGCGGGCGGCGTGAGCCTGCTCTACCGCTTCCTCGTCTCCTTCCTGGAGCCGCTCTACCCCGCGGTCATGGTCAGCAGCGGCGCCTCGGTCACGCTCAAGCAGCGCCCGGAGGCGGAGGCGTAGGCGGCGCCCAATAAAGCTGGACTCGAGCGCTGGCTCGGCCCGCGGGGAGGGACGCGGGGGGGGGGCGCCGCGGGAGGTCCCGGCCCCGGGGCGGAGGGGGAGGGAGGGCGGCGAGGCGGACCCCTCCGTTCCCGCAGCCACAGAAGGGCTCTGAGCCAGGCTGGAGTTCCCCCCGGGACTGGGGACAGTCCCTCCGGAGGGCGGATTCCTGGCCCGGGTGCACAGTCTCCCCCACCGTGGCGACCACCCTCCTAAGCCCCACCAGAGGCCCCTGGCCTTGGTTGTCCAGGCTGGTCCTGGCTACACAGCAACATGTGGCCTGAGTGGGGGGGTCTTGGAACAGATGGCTTCTCTCGCTCCTCGCCCGCAAGTGACCGGGCTGAGAGCTGCCCCTGACAGGTTGGAGGGGGTTCTGTCCCAGTCGCTTCATTGGGGGCTGGGAGGTTAAGGCCAGGCACCCAGGCTGACCTCAGGCCCAAAGAAAGGCTGAGGACCCTGACCAGGTTCACAGTCTAGAGCCGATGTGGACCTGAAGCTGTCCACTCTCCACCCTCCTGTGTGTGGCTGAGCTCTGTTTTCCCCAGCCATCCGCCCACCCCACTCCGCTCTCCCAGCGTGTAGCACTGCCCCAAAGCAGTGGGGCTGCTTCCCCATCCGGGCCTCTGCCAGCCCACCTGCGCCAGGGCATGTGCGGAAGTCAGCCCGCCAGGCTGGATCCCGCCGGGTTCCTGCCTGGAGACCGCAGGAGCCTGGGGACTCAGCCCCTCTGGGGAAGCCCCCGCATTATTTCCAGCCTCAACCAGCCGCTTGTCCCTACAGTTGGCTTCTCCTGCCGAGGCTGTCAGGTTAATGATTGACTCTGAAGAGGAAACGCCACAAGTCCTGGGAGAAAACCCCTCGGGCAGTGTAGTCCAGAACCAGCCCGAACAGTGCCCGGCCCCACGGGTGTGCCTGAATTCCATCCCCACCTGGCCTGTTGGAAGAGAAACCCCAGTTTCCCATCAAGAGAGGTCATTTTGGGGCCAGGGCAGGGCCAGACCGGAATCAGGTGTAGGGGGGTACTTTCAAGGTCTCTGAGGGTGGGCCACCCTTTGGCTCCTCTGAGCAAGCTACAGCTGTGGTTTCTTGCTGACCTTCCTTTCTGGAGTCTTCACTCAGCACAAATTCCAATAAGACTTGCTCCCCTTGAGCTGTTTCCCATGCTGATAGGAATGAAATGTAAACTTTTCGCAGTGTTCAGGAGAGGTCTTTCACATCCAAATGCCTAAATCTTGGCTCCCCACCCCCGACCCCTGCAATCTTCATTCTTCCCAGGCTGAGGTCCAGAAGTGCTGAGGAGGCAAATGTGAGGTACAAGGAGACAGCAGGGGTCTGCTCTCACTAGCCACCTGGATCTCCGAATCTTCCCCCATCTCCTTGCAAGGAGGTAGCTACCCTTGCCAGCTCCTCCTGGGTGCTGTGTGATGCTGGAACCATCCCGACACCTTCCGGCACATCTGAAATCCACATCTGAACTAATGGGGGTATTTGCTTTCCTAAACAGCTCTTCATTTGCAGTTCCTAGGCCACTAGGAATTCATAATGATAGTCCTGGGGGGTCCTCAAATGCTGTTTAGTATTTCACAAAGCCAAATGGCAAGCAGGCCTGCACATCAGGGAGGCTAGCCGGCAAACCAAGGTGTCAGCATTTTCTGCTCACGCCTCAGCATGTACCTCATGGCAGAAATATTCTAGAAGGGTCCTCCCGGGTGCAAGATCAGCCAGTGCTCTTGGATAATCAAGTCTGTGAACCCCACCCCTTCCCTTTCCCCCACTGTGGAGACACCAGGAAAGAGACTGTCCCTGGAACACGCCACCCACACACTTCTCATGCCTTCCTGTTCCTGTCTTAGCACTCAAATATTTTTTTATTGTGGATCCGAACAGGCTGTAAACTAGTCTGTCACCAAAGATTGTTTTGCTTTAAAAATGTCCGTGTTGTTCTTTACAAAAAAGATTGTGTTCCTGTATTACTTGGGTAATTTTAAAATCTTTTTTGCATTTTCTATAAAAGTAATGTTGCTTTTATTTAACAACACATGGCGTCTACTATATGCCAGCCACTGTTCACGGCAAATGAAATGTTCATGGCAAATATGAACTCACATAATCCTCACAATAACCTTATAAACAGGTATGAATTATCCCCATTGTATGGATAAGGAAACTGATAAGAGGTTAATTGACTTGTCCAAAGTCGTGAAGGTATATAATTGAGCCAGGATTCAAATCTAGACTTTTTTTAGCCATTATGCTACACCGCCTCCCCTATTCTGCATTTGCTATAGAAAACTTACAACACGCAAAAGTAATTCAAAATGCAAAAAATGATTTGTTCCCTGGCTGTATGACATTATATTCTACAAATCTGTCCTATAGCTTTGGTATGTGTGTGTGTGTTTGTTTGTTTAATCTCTACACCCAACATGGGGCTCAAACTCACGACCCCGAGATCAAGAGTTGCATGCTCTTCCGACTGAGCCAGCCAGGCACCCCTCCTATGGCTTTGTTTTGTCTTTAATTCCTTCCTTGATTCCCACTGGAGGTGGGTGGCAAGTGGCAAGCCAGCCAAAGCCACAGATATTCCTTCCTGCATGTTACTCCCAAGTTTGGCCCAAACTCAGAAGGGTCAAGGTAGGGGCCAAAGGATGCTGGCAGCAGCCATGGTTTCCACCCAGCTCATCATGCCGTCCCATAGTGGGGGGAGAACAGAAGCAGGACCAGGTGGCAGGAACCTAGGGAAGAAGCCTGAACCCTGCCCTCTCACAAGGGATGGTATGCTCAGGCTGGGGATAAAAGGGAGAGGATGTTGGGGCGCCTGGGTGGCACAGCGGTTAAGCGTCTGCCTTCAGCTCAGGGCGTGATCCCAGCGTTCTGGGATCGAGTCCCACATCAGGCTCCTCCGTTATGAGCCTGCTTCTTCCTCTCCCACTCCCCCTGCTTGTGTTCCCTCTCTCGCTGGCTATCTCTGTCAAATAAATAAATAAAATCTTAAAAAAAAAAAAAAAAGGGAGAGGATGTTTGTGGGAGCCTCGGGCAGAGTATGCCTGGCATATGGTGGGTACCCAGTGGCTGGCAGGAACATCCCACCCAAGAGAGCATAAGCTCAACTCTGCACTTTTCCTGTGAGGAGGGCCCCTGGTGGTACATGGACCAGGTCCCACCAGCTAAGGGGAGGTGGGCTATCTCCAGCCTGCCCTGTTGGCTCAGTCCCACCCCGACTCTACCCTCCTTGGGGTGGCTCCTTGGCACAAACCTCAGTCTCCTGTAGCTCTCATGGGCTTCATTACTAGCCCTTACACTACCCTACCTTCCAGAAGGTCTTCCCTCCTGGCCTTTGCTCATGCTGTCCCTGCTGCCTGGAGCACTCTTCCACCGTTGCCCCCTCAAGTCCTACCTGTCACTTGTCATGTACTCCCATGTGGTCCTTAAGAGCACTAACATGCTCTGTGTTCCAAGAAGCCAGTCTTGAAACACCCCCAAACCAAGTGGGGTCCCCTCCTCTCTGCTGCCATAACACTCTCTGCATGCATCCCTCCTAGCAACCACTTGTTTCACATGAGAATTCTCCATCGGTTGCAGGGGCAGGCTGGATATTTCATGTCTCCAGTGCTTAACGCATGCCTGCCAGAGAGCAGGTGCCTAATAAATGTTGACCCGAGGACTGAAGGAAATTTTCCAGAGGTTGGAGGGTGGGGGCCACCCAGATCCTTTCCTGGGTTAGGTCAGGCTGGGTGTGAGTGGCCTGGCACAGCTGCCCAATGACTTCCTTCTCCTCCCTTTGCCATCCTTTTGCTAAGTTAAGTCTGCACATGCCCCGCATCCAGGTGGGAGCAAAGGACCTTCCTATTCTTCCATTTGCTTCCATTTTCGACCTCCCCTTTAGTGTGAAGACTCTTGGAGACCAAGGATCCTCCAGGAGGTGTGCAAAGGGAGAAACACATACCTCTCTCAGCTTCTGTTTCCTGATCTGCAAAACAGCATGGATAGGGATACCGTTCATATATGCTAAAGGTTATATGATTCCCAGTGCTTCTCAAACCAGGCAGCTGGGAAGCGTACATTTGGGACAAGGCCAGGATTAGGAAGAAACAAGTGAGGCATTCACCTCAGGCACAAAATTTAAGAAAGGGCTCCAAGGGGCACCTGGGTGGCTCAGTCGGTAAAGCGTCTGCCTTGGGCTCAGGTCATGATCCTAGAGTCCTGGGGTTGAGCCCCACATCGAGCTCCCTGCTTAGTGGGGAATCTGCTTCTCCCTCTCCCTCTGCTCCTCCCCTGGCTCATGCTCTCTCTCTCACTCTCTCTCTCTCAAATAAATAAGATATTTTAAAAAGAAGGGTACTAAATGAGAAAAATATGCAGCCAAGAATACTTTATCCAGCTAGGCTGTCATTGAAAATAGGAGGAGTGATAGAAAGTCTCCAGGACAAACAGAAACTAAAAGAATTTGCGATCACCAAACCAGCCCTACAAGAAATATTGAAAGGGGTCCTCTAAGCAAAGAGAGAGCCCAAAAGCGACATAGACCAGAAAGGAACAGAGACAATATACAGTAACAGTCACCTTACAGGCAATACAATGGCACTAAATTCGTATCTTTCAATAGTTACCCTGAATGTAAATGGGCTAAATGCCCCAATCAAAAGACACAGGGTATCAGATTGGATAAAAAAGCAAGACCCATTGATATGCTGTCTGCAAGAGATTCATTTTAGACCCAAAGACACCTCCAGATTTAAAGTGAGGGGATGGAAAACCATTTATCATGCTAATGGACATCAAAAGAAAGCTGGGTGGCAATTCTTATATCAGACTAATTAGATTTTAAACCAAAGACTGTAATAAGAGATGAGGAAGGACACTATATCATACTTACAGGGTCTATCCAACAAGAAGATCTAACAATTGTAAATATTTATGCCCCTAGCAGGGGAGAAGCCAATTATATAAGCAAATTAATAACAAAATCAAAGAAATACATCGACAATAATACAATAAAGGTAGGGGATTTTAACAGCCCCCTCACTGAAATGGACAGATCATCTAAGCAAAAGATCAACAAGGAAATAAGGGCTTTAAATGACACTCTGGACCAGATGGACTTCACAGATATATTCAGAACATTCCATCCCAAAGCAATAGAACACACATTCTTCTCTAGTGCACATGGAACATTCTCCAGAATAGATCACATCCTGGGTCACGAATCAGGTCTCAACTGGTACCAAAAGATTGGGATCATTCCCTGCATATTTTTGGACCACAGTGCTTTGAAACTCGAACTCAATCACAAGAAGAAAGTTGGAAAGAACTAAAATACATGGAGGCTAAAGAGCATCCTACTAAAGAATGAATGGGTCAACCAGGAAATTAAGGAAGAATTTTAAAAATGCATGGAAACAAATGAAAATGAAAACACATCCGTTCAAAATCTTTGGGATGCAGCAAATGTGGTCCAAAGAGGGAAGTATATAGCCTTTCTCAAGAAATAAGAAGCCATTCTCAAGAAACAAGAAAGGTCTCAAATAGACAACCTAATCCTACATGTAAAGGAGCTTGAGGAAGACAGCAAATAAAGCCTAAAACCAACAGGAGAAGAGAAATAATAAAGATCAGAGCAGAAAGCAATGAAATAGAAATCAAAAGAACAGTAGAACAGATCAATGAAACTAGGAGCTGGTCCTTTGAAAGAATTAATAAGATTGATAAACCCCTGGCCAGACTTATCAAAAAGAAAAGATGAAAGACCCAAATTGATAAAATCATGAATGAAAGAGGAAAGATCACAACCAACACGGAAGAGATACAAACAATTATAAGAACGTATTAGGAGCAACTATATTCCAACAAATTAGACAATCTGGAAGAAATGGATGCTTTCCTAGAGACTATAAAATACCAAAACTGAACCAGGAAGAAATAGAAAACCTGAACAGACCCATAACCAGCAAGGAAATTGAAGCAGTCATCAAAAGTCTCCCAACAAACAAGAGTCCACGGTTGGATGGCTTCCCAGGGGAATTCTACCAAACATTTAAAGAAGAATTAATACCTATTCTTCTAAAACTGTTTCAAAAAATAGAAATGGAAGGAAAACTTCCAAACTCATTTTATGAGGCCAGCATTACCTTGATCCCAAAACCAGACAAAGACCCCACCAAAAAAGGAGAATTACAAACCAATATCCCTGATGAACATGGATGCAAAAATTCTCACCAAAATACTAGCCAATAGGATCCAACAGTACATTAAAAGTATTATTCACCATGATCAAGTGGGATTTATTCCTGGCCTGCAAGTTTGGTTCAACATCAGCAATCAATCAATGTGATACACTACAGTAATAAAAGAAAGGACAAGAACCATATGATCCTCTCAATAGATGCAGAAAAAGCATTTGACAAAGTACAGCATCCTTTCCTGATTAAAACTCTTCACAGTGTAGGGATAGAGGTTACATACCTCAATGTCATAAAAATCATCTCTGAAAAAGCCACAACGAATAGCATTCTCAATGGGGAAAAACTGAGAGCTTTTCCCCTAAGGTCAGGAATGCGGCAGGGATGTCCACTATCACCCTGCTGTTCAACATAGTACTAGAAGTCCTCAGCAATCAGACAACAAAAAGAAATGAAAGGCATCCGAATCAGCAAAGAAGAAGTCAAACTCTCACTCTTTGCAGATGATATGAAACTTTATGTGAAAAACCCAAAAGACTCCACCCCAAAACTGCCAGAACTCATACAGGAATTCAGTAAAATGGCAGGATATAAAATCAATGCTCAGAAATCAGTTACATTTCTATACACCACCAACGAGAGAGAAGAAAGAGAAATTAAGGAGTCGATCCCATTTACAATTACACCCAAAATCACAAGATACCTAGGAATAAATCTAACCAAAGAGGCAAAGGATGTGCCTCTGAAAACTATAGAATAGTCATGACATAAATTGAGGAAGACACAAAGAAATGGAAAAACGTTTCATGCTCATGGATTGGAAGAACAAATATTGTTAAAATGTCTATGCTACCTAGAACAATCTACACATTTAATACCATCCCTATCAAAGCACCATCAACTTTTTTCACAGAAATGGAACAAATAATCCTAAAATTTGTATGGAACCAGAAAAGACCCCGAATAGCCACAGGAATGTTGAAAAAGAAAACCAAGGCTGGTGGCATCACAATTCTGGACTTCAAGCTCTATTACAAAGCTGTAATCATCAAGACAGTATGGTACTGACACAAAAACAGACACATGGATCAGTGGAACAGAATAGAGAACTCAGAAATGGACCCTCAACTCTATGGTCAACTAATCTTTGACAAAGCAGGAAAGAATATCCAATGGAAGAAAGACAGTCTCTTCAACAAACAGTGTTGGGGAAATTGGACAGCCACATGCAGAAGAATGAAACTGGACCATTTTCTTACATCATACACAAAAACAGACTCAAAATGGATGAAATACCTAAATGTGAGACAGGAATCCATCAAAATCCTGGAGGAGAACACAAGCAGCAACCCCTGTGACCTCGGCCACAGCAACCTCTTGCTAGACACATTGCCAAAGGCAAGGGAAACAAGGGCAAAAATGAACTATTGGAACTTCATCAAGATAAAAAGCTTTTGCACAGCAAAGGAAACAGTCAACAAAACCAAAAGACAACCGACAGAATGAGAGAAGATATTTGCAAATGACATACCAGATAAAGGGCTAGTATCCAAAATCTATAAAAAACTTATCAAACTCAACACCCAAGGAACAAATAATCCAATCAGGAAATGGGCAGAAGGCATGAACAGACATTTCTGCAAGGAGACATCCAAATGGCCACAGACACATGACAAAGTGCTCAACATCACTCAGCATCAGGGAAATACAAATCAAAACCACACTGAGATACCGCCTCACACCAGTCAGAATGGCTAAAGTTAACAAGTAGGGAAACGACAGATGTTGGCGAGGATGCAGAGAAAGGGGAACCCTCTCACACTGCTGGTAGGAATACAAGCTGGTGCGGCCACTCTGGAAAAGTATGGAGGTTCCTCAAAAAGTTGAAAACAGAGCTACTCTATGACCCAGCAATGGCACTACTAGGTATTTACCCCAAAGATACAAATGTAGTGATCTGAAGGGGCACCTGCACCCCAATGTTTGTAGTAGCAATGTCCACAATAGCCAAACTATGGAAAGAGCCCAGATGTCCATCGACAGATGAATGGCTAAAGAAGATGTGGTCTATATACACAATGGAATAGTACTCAGCCATCAAAAAATGAAATTTTGCCATTTGCCACGACATGGATGGAACTAGTGAAATAAGTCAATCAGAGACAGACAATTATCATATGATCTCACTGATACATGGAATTTGAGAAACAAGGCAGAGGATCATAGGGGAAAAGAGGAAAAAAATGAAACAAGACGAAACCAGAGAGGGAAGCAAACCATAAGAGACTCTTAATCTCAGGAAACAAACTGAGGGTTGCTGGAGTGAAGGGGGATGGGCGGGATGGGGTGGCTGGTGATGGGCATTGGGGAGGGTATGTGTTGCGGTGAACTCTGTGTATTGTGTGAGACTGATGAATCACAGACCTGTACCCATGAAACAAATAATACATTATATGTTAATAAAAAAAAGAGATTGCAACATTAAAAAAAAAAGAAAGGGCTCCAAAAGACTCAGTAATCAAGATAAATCTTTTAATGCAATATTTACAAAATCAAAATTAATGCAAAAATCCATGATGGGCAGAATATCAAAATAGTAAATAAAGACCAGATCTGACCCAGTACTTACACTACTTGATTTGTAACCCGTCAGACTAAGTCTGGCCCTGATTCCAATAAAATGTTATTCATGAAACTAGGTGACTCCATTGGCCATAGTTTGTTGATCTGATTTTCCATAATTATGGCATTATATTATTTGCCTTGATTAGTGAATTTTCTTGGTATCCCATAAATTTTGAGCCCAGGCAAGTGCTTCACTCCCCTCGCCCTAGATGAGCATGTCACGTCTCTGGAACTGAGTAGCTGGAATCGAGTAGGGGTAAGCGTCAGGGATGTCAAGTGTCCTGCAACACTCAGAAGAGACAACCCCTAATACCCTGTTGTTAGTAGGGTATATATGTGCGCAGATACGTCAAATGAAAAGTTAAACAACATTCATTTAGCCTCTCACCCTTGCCAAAATAAATAATAATCGAAGTGTCAGAAGCGCAAGGGCACCCATTAAAAGGCTTTTGGTTCCCTGCCAAGTGTTTCTGGAAGCTGACTCTTCCTCATTTGTGACTTGATTCTTCCTGCCTGGAGGACATGTGCCTTAGTGCTTTTGCGTTTCACACGTAGTTGGGAGATGACACCGGTGGTTAGGTTTCTGCCCGGTTTGCTCCAATGTTCCACAAATGTCCTCTGAGTGGCTCTTGCGGGCCAGGCACAGGGCTCCCCATGGGGGCTGCGGTGTGAATCAAGATAGATGGAGTCCCCACCCCCGTGCCACTCAGGGAATGGAGTAGAAGAGACGCTAGAACCAGTCGCAGTAGTGAGTGTCTCTAGCCACGCGCTGAGGTAAAGGCTCTTCAGGGGAAGAGATGACAAGGAGCCACCCCACGCCAAGCATCAGCAAACTGTGGCCCTTTGCCCCTTTTTGTAAACCCTACAAGCTAAGACTGGTTCTTACATATTTTTAACGGGGAGAAAAATCAAAAGAAGAATATTTTGTAACACATGAAAATTACATGATGTTCAGACTTCAGTGTCCATAAATAAAGCTTCGCCCGTTTGTTTACATATTGTCTGTAGCTGCTTTTGCCCACAATGGCAGAGTTGCAGCAGAGACTGGCTTGCAAAACCTAAAATATCTACCATCTGGCCCTTGACAGAAAACGTGCGCCAACTCCTGATTTAAATCAGTATAATGCACAACAGTGGAAAGGTCAAAGAGGAGAGGTAGGTGTGCTAGGAGGAATAACTAGGGGAACCAGCCTCGCAGGGAAATAAGGGAAGTCTTCCTGGAGGGAGTGATGTTTGAGCCATGATCTGAAATGATAGGAGTTTCCAGGCAAAGGAGATCGGGACAGTCCTCCAAGCAAGGGGAGCAGGAGAGGCAGAGCCCCCACACCTGGAGGAACATGGCAAGTGGAGACGGCCAGGGTGGCTGGAGGGCAGTGCGTGAGGAAGAGCGATTCGGGGCTGAAAGGGCGGGCAAGGGCCAGGCTTGGAGGGTCTTCTTCATCCTGCAAGTCTTGAGCAGGGTGAGCAATGGGTCAAGATCAGACTTACTTTGCAGAAAGATCAGAGCAGCTACAGTATTGAACAGGGATTTGAGGTCTCAGACGAACAACAATGGCGGAGACTGGTCCAGGGGTGGTGGCGGCGGAGATGCGGGTAAGTGGCCAGAGGGGAGAAACAGTAGGAGGTAAAGTGAGCAGGACTTGGTTATGGATTAGATATGGGGCATAAGAGAGACAGAAGGTCACAGGACGCTGACACTTCTATTGACTGAAATGGAGCCCAGAAGAAAGACCCAGTTTGGCTGGGGTGTGGGGAGGGGCCGTGGAGGACAGCACCCACGGCGAGTACTGGCTGATATTGGATTTGGGTACATTTGGGGCACACAGTGAAGGTGCCAGTTTGGATATCTGGAATGCGGGCTCATCAGCATACAGGTGGTGGTGGGAGACAGGTGTGCAGTGAAAGAGGCCAGGGTGAAGATCAGAATCTGCGGAACCCTGCCATTCAAAGGTCAAGGATAAACAGCCAGAGTGGCAAGAGAAGTGGCAGGAAACCCAGGAGAGAATGATGTCCTGCACACCAAGGAAAGAATGGATTTCAAGGAGGGAGGGGTCAGCGGGGTCAGACACTTTAGGTGAGAACAAAACACGTCCTTTGGATGTGGTGACCTGGGAATGACCAGAAGGGGCAGAAGTACAGCTTTTGAGGATGGAGGGAGGAGGGGAGTTGTGGAAACACTCCCAGGGAGAGGGGATACCTCTCATATCCAGTTGGGCCACGGAGGGAGCTGGAGCAGGAGCTGGAGGGGAATATGAATGGAAGGAGGATAGACCTTTGGTTTTGTTTAATTTTGGGAGAGACCTGAGCTCGTTTAAATGCCAATCTTGCACCACAGCCTATCTGCATGATGATTCAGAATTCCTCCGGGTAGATCGGCGCCCAGCAGAAATTTTAGACTTAGCAGGAAATGCTCAAGCTCCCACAGTTGCCAAGGGAAGGAGACTCAGTGCAGAAGGTGCAGGCCAGGAGCACCAGGGAAGATGTCTCGGAGGAGAGGGGCCTGGGGCTGCACCATGACGTTGGGTGACTCCATCAGGCCGCAAATGCATCCTGCAACTGTATTGGGTTAAATAGCACCCCCCACCTCCCCAAAAAATACACGTCTACCTAGAACCTCAGAATGTGACCTGATTTGAAAATAGGGTCTTTGTAGACATAATTAGTTAATAGGCGGTTATGTTGGAGTAGGGTGGGCCCTAATCCAATGACCAGTGTCTTTATAAGAAAACAGAGACCCAGAGATCCCCAGACAGAGAGAGAAGATGGAGGCAGAGATTGGGAAGATGCTTCCACAAGCCAAGGATTACCGGCAGCCCCGGGGACACAGGCGCGGAACGGATTCCCCCTCAGAGCTCCAGAGAGAACCAACCCTGCCAATACCTTGATCTCGGACTTCTGGCCTGTAGAGCTGTCAGAGAATACATTCCGGTTGTCTTAAGCCCCCCGGTTTGTGGTCCTTTGTCATGGAAGCCCCAGGAAACCAACATGGCGCCAGTTGAAGACTACACGCTGGTCTGCCAGACACCGGAGACACCAAAGCTGGTCATCGCCCAGGTGGTCCTGGCTCTCCGGAAGCTGTGACATCCAGATGAGTCTCTGGAAGAGGTGGCACTGGGTCTCTGTCATTGTAACAGTGGGGGCTTTCCAGGGTAGTGGGGTAGCGCCTGTGTGAAAACAGGGACATGACCAAGCACCAGTCAGGACGGGAGCAAAGGAAGGGAAAGTACCAGCAGGGGAGGAGGACCAGCAGAGATCTGAACTTGATTCTTCAGTGCTCTGGGCACTGGAGGCAGGCCCTTCCGGGAGTGGCATTATCCGGTTTGCGTGATCAAGGCTGAGTGGGAGTGAGAGAGAAGGTCCTGGACGTGAAGTGAGGACACAAGCAGGGGAGGTAAGGAAGGGCAGGAAT
>NW_024424897.1:6269104-6314077 GCF_017311325.1 Ursus maritimus | reverse complement strand
CACGCGAGGTGGGGTAGATGAAGAAGTGAGTTCAATGGGTTATCAGCGTGTGGGCTGGGAGTATTGGGAAATTGTGTCCCGGGCCCTGCCCAGGTGTGGACAGAGTGGTCCGGGAACTCAAAGCCAGAGAAGGCTTTTAGGTACAGCCCCTGAAAAGGTGGGTGCTTTTGGAAGATGAATCTGGCAGTCCAGGCAGGGAGGCTCAGTAGAGAGATCCTATCAAGGCTCAGTGTCTGTGCTGCGTGGGTCTGATGTGGCCCCAGCGTCAGGAAAAGATAAGACATACGACCAAGATGGGAAAGAGGAGTCAGCAGAATTAACGATTAGCTGGATGTGACAATGGAGGCAAAGGGGAGGGAGGGAGGCCTGGGACTAAGTCAGAGAACGGTGGTGGGCCCCGGTCTGAAAAGGAAGATGGCAAGGATGGTGTGGGGACAGGCTAAGTTGGGGTGACAGAAAATCACAAGGAGATGGGCCTGGAGCTCTGGAGAGAGGGGGCTAGGCTGGAGGAGAGTGTCTGGGTAAGAGGCAAGAAGGAGGAAGCAGGAGAAGGAAGAGGGGACACCAGATGAGGGCATGGCCCCAAAGCCAAGGGAGCATCCCTCCAACAGCTCCTCCTAGCTAGAAGAGAGCAAAGTGGGTATTTGGAAAGAGCTGTGTCCAGGCCGTAGTTCTAGAAGTGACTGCCTGCCTGATTTATGACCATTGCCCCTTCCCACACACCTGAACTCAGGGCAGGGCTCAGCACAGGGATAATCTCAAATCAGGGGGTATAAGGTCACCCTGTGGTTTCTCTTGTCCTGTTTCCCAGCCTGGTCCCAGCATAGGGCAACATGCTGCCCCTGAGGGGGAGAGAGCAGGACATCTCTGCCCCCCCAAGAGGTGGGGGCTGAGGCAGAGTGGGGGGTGGAAGCTGTGGGTGCCCAACATCACCACCAGCATCTATGGCCAGCTCCAGGACAGACTGTGCCCATCAAATCTGAATTCACGGCGTCTTTGGGCAAAGAGCCAGCTGGGTGGCATGGCCTAGACGTCTGGGGCCAGCCAACAAGCTGCCACACACCCTGAGCAGAATGGGGCAAACAGGCAGAGGAGTGAAGAGGAGAAAGAATAGAGAAGCTGCCCCAGCGCTGGTGGAAAAGGAAAGGCACTGAGGGGTCCAGCCACCAGCCGTGTCCAGGACAGCCCAGACAGGTTGCCCCCACTGTCCCAGCAGGGACAAAGCCAGGGACACCACAGGGTCACAGCCAGAGGCCAAGAGCTGGGGAGAGGGGCAGAGAGACCAGGACCCCATCCTGGAACGTTTAAGTACTTAAAATATATTTAAAGAATCCCAGACTGTGGGCTTAGGGTGTCAAGACCCAGGAATGGGAGAGTTACTTGGATGGGCAATCGTTCATTCCTTCATTCAGCCAGTGGGCCAGTACCTGGACACCACTCCATACTGCTGACCCTTCTCGTAGCTATTATAATCCTGCATGACGCGCTGTGCTAAGTGCGGGGGACGCACTGATCCACCCGCCAGAAAGCTGCTAAGCCTCAGGGAGCTTATTTCGAGACACACAGCACTCAGCAGGATAAATGCCTCCACCTGTAAGGTCTGAGAGGCCTTCTTGGAGGAAAGCGCTTCTAAGTGGACACCTGAAGACCAACCAGGGGCCAATCAGATAAAGACAGGGCTCCTCGAGACACAGTGTTCCAGGGAAAGGGAACACCCAGCAAGAGAATGTGGCGGTGGCTCGTATCTTTACTGATGTACGCCATGAGTACTAATATGTGTACTGTGAATTCCTGTACACTTATGACTTTGAGCAGATGCCTCAGTTCTGTAGGAATGATGACCCTTCCAACTCTGTGTCCCTAGTCACTCACCCCGTATTGACAGCTGTCCATAGGCCCTCACAAAACAGGACCTGACGCTAGGCTGTGAACTTAGACCAGCACTTAGGGACAGAGTCACAGAGGAAGCTGCGGGAAGGTGGTAGGGAACGTCTGCCAGACCCTGGCTTGGAGCTCTGGGGCCACAGTGACCATGCTCTAGCCTGCTGAGAATCTCACCCTGGAGAAGCACTCGGAGTCCTGAATGGTGGAGGGAGTGTCCCCACAGCTCTATCAATTTTATCTTGATGAAGCAGAGGTCAAAGTTAAAGGTGGAGCTCCTCCGGAGAACAGTGAGATCCTGGGAAAAAGAGAGGGTAGGAGCTTCCAGGAAGTCCCTGGGTATTGAGTCCCTGAATCCCACCAGAGTACCCAGGGATGGGGTGGAGAGCTGCATTTGGTCTGTTCTGAGTACCCAGGGGCAGGGACTGCCACTCACAGGACTGAACCAGGCTGAAGTGAGGGGTGCTGTGATGGTGCAGGCCCCAAGTATGATCCCTTCTGTCCCCCATACAGGCCTGACACCATCCCTAGAGGACCATGGACACACATTAATGGATCCCATCCCCTCCTCCCTATGTTTGTATCCAAGGAAACTTGGGCTAAGGTGAGTGTCCCTTTGTGTAAGAGCCAACCCCAGCATAGAGACCACTGGCAAGAAATGAAACATAGAACATAGTCACGGAGATGATTTATGTCTAAGATGTATTTGCCTTATAACTCATGCAAGTATTTCCTACATAATTCACCCGGACGTTTAGTGATTCTAGTGGGTGTGAAGTGGTATCTCATTGTGGTTTTGATTTGCATTTCCTTGATGACTAATGATATCGAGCATCTTTTTTTTTTTTAAAGCAGTCTCCCCGCCCAGCATGGAACCCGATGCGAGGCTTGAACTCACAACCCTGAGATCAAAATCCCCGCTGAAATCAAGAGTCTGACGCTTAACTGACCAAGCCACCCAGGGGCCCCCAGCATCTTTCATGTTCTTGTTGGCCATTTGTATGTCTTCTTTGAAGAAATGTCTACTCAGATCCTTCGCCCATTTGCTAACGGGGTTGTCTTTTGGTTGTTGAATTGTAAGAGTTCTTTGTATATTCTCAATACAAGTTCTTTACCAGATATATGATTTGCAAATTTTCTTCCTTTCTGAGGGTTTTTTCACTTTCCTGATGGTGTTTTGGCACATGAACGTTTTAATTTTAATTCATGTGGCTTTTTCCTTTGTCACTGGTGCTTTTGATGTCCTATCTAAGAATCCACTGCCTAGTTCGAGGTCATCAACATTTACTCCTGTTTTCTTCTAAAAGTTTTATGGTTTTAGTTATGACCCTTTTTTTAATCATGTGCGGTAAGAGTCCAGGCTCATCCTTTTGCGTGTGGATTTTCAGTTGTTCCAGCACCATTTGCCAAAAAGACCATTCTTTCCACACTGGTTTGTCTCAACGCCCTTGTGGAAAATCAACTGATCAGAAAAATAAGGGTTTATTCTCAACTCTATTCCATTTGATCTAAATAAGTGTATCCTTATGCCAGTACCACACTGTCCTTTTTTTTTTTTTAAGTTTATTTATTTTTAATAATCTCTACACCCAACGTGGGGCTTGAACTGGGGACGCCCAGATCGAGTCTCATGCTCTTCCAACCGACCCACCCAGGCACCCCAGTACCACACTGTCTTGATGACCCTAACTTTGAAGTAACTGAAAAAGCTTTAAATATAACATATTAAGAGCTGGCTAGGAGGAGAAGAAGATGGAAAAGGGCAAGCAGGTCTGAGGGGCGCCTGCGGAGGTGGTGGCCGTCCTCTGACCTGCCCCCACGGTTTGAGGGGCAGCCCTCCTGGCTCGCCCGCAGATGCCTGAGTTCCTCTGGGTGCGGCACTCAAGCTCCAGGCTTTCAATGGAAGGACCACTGGGGGGCTAAAGCCGACAAAGAACGGACTCCAGCTGGGAGGTAGAGCCCCTTAATCACATGCTTTCTCCCTCCCACTCTGGGAGCCCTAGCACTCGGAGGGAGCAGGAAAAATTACATGATAATCATATGCAAATGTTTCGCGGGGCCGGCGTCTGGAGCCCGGCGGGCTGCAGGACGGTGCAAGCCCTTCAGAGCCCCGGACCGGGCTGGGATTAGGGGAGCAGGCCCTGGCCACGCCCCGCCGCGCGCTCCCACCCCGAGACCAGGCCTCCTTTCCCCCCGAGCCCGCGCCGCGGAGGTGGGCCCGCCCCCCGGCGCCCTGCGGCCCGCCCCCCGAGGGCGCGGCTCTCCGCCGATCGGCGGCGTCCTGCCTCTTCCATCGCTTGCGGGCCGGGCCGCAGGAAGCCGCGCTCGGCGGGCGTGGAGCCGCCCCACCGCCGGGCCGCGCGAGCCGGTGAGCGGGCTCCCCGGGCCTCCCCACTGTCTGTTAGGTGCCCTCCCGCCGGGGTCCCCGTCAGCGCCGTCGCGGACCCGCCTCTCCGTGGACCTCCCGGGCCCCTTCCCGCCCGTGACGGGCTCCGGGTTGAGGATCCAGGAAAGTCTTGTCCCATTCCTGAGCTGCCCCAGCCTGGCCCGGCTGGGGACCCCCACGCCTGAGGGGTTCTCCCGAGCCACTCCCACCCTCCAGGGCCTGGGGAGTGGGGGAGGCACGGGCACCACGCAAGGCCTGGCTTGAAATCCCCACGCAGGCGCCGCCTGGGCGTCCCAGAAGCCCCACCCAGGGAAGAGCCGTCCTGGGAGGGTGGGAAAGTAGCCTGACCCGGGACCGCAGGGACGGGGCCAAGCTGGGAACAGGTCATGAAGTCCCCGTTGCCTATCCCATCCCCCTTCCAGGCTGAGGTCAGACGGCCCCTGAGGGAATGTGGGGGCAAGTTTGGAGACAAAGGAGGAGGGTGACTTGTCCCAGCTCCGGAGGTCTGGAACACCCTGTTCCTTCCTCAGCCCCTGCCAAGGGTAGGGGTTTGAGGGCTTGTCCCTCCCAAGCGCAAGCTGGTTCTGGCAGCTCTCCTACCACTGCCTACCACATGGGGTCTGGGAAGGGAGGGGGTGCCACCGCCACCCTGTGTCCCGGGCCCTGCCTGACATGGGGTCTGGGAAGGGAGGGGGTCTCCAGGGCCTGCTCTGGAGCTGGGTGCCTCCTTTGCCTCTCGCCATGGGAGAGGAGGCATCCCCTCCACTCCGCACACCACAACCCTGTGTGAGAGCATTCGCTCCATCCTGGGACTATCCCTGCAAGCTTAGACGGGCAGAGAAGGGATACTGAGGGCCTGCTGAGGGCTCTGTCATCAGATGGGAAGCCCTAAAAACAAACCAAGGGATGTGTGCCATGTTTGAAGGACAAGAAATGCCATTTGACCTTGTGCCCTGCCCACAAAGCCAGCTTCCTGCCACCTGGGGATGAAGGCAGTCACTCTGACTCTGGGCTGGGGTCCCTGAGGGCGGAGGTGGGCAGCTCCTGTGGACGGCTTCCAGTCCCTGGAAGTGAGAGCGAAGTGTCTCCAGCTGCCTTTCCTCCTTGCCACAACCACGTACCAGGCAGTGATGATGATTCATGGTGCCCAGTACAAAGGAAAGACCACTTCCCTTCTGGGGCAGAGCTGGAGCCAGAGCCCCCGGCCCCATCTCTTCTCTGCTCTGCTTGAGTCTTCTGGAATGGACCTGCCTGCCAGGAAGCCAGGTCACCCTTGGTCCTGGTCTTGCCTGCCCCCTGGGGAACACAGGTGGGTCACATTAATATTCTTTTGTGCCCACCCAAGGCCTGGTGGGGATGTGTGACGAGGTCCCTGCTTGTAGAGTAGGGGGTGGGGGGAGAATGGACAACAATGATAAACGAGAGAATGGTCCACTCCAATGTGGTGTGAAAAGTATAACGGAAGAGAGAAATAGAGGAAGGGGACCTGGGGTGGGGGTCAGGGGAGCTTTCCAGGAGTGCTGTCAGGGCTGAATCTTGAAGGACCAACAGGATTCTCTCTGGCTAGGATTTTGGAACCTTGGCAGCCTAGTTCATGAGGAAGGACCAGCTTGCTGGAGGAGGGGGATGGAGGACCCACCAGAGAAGAAAGCTGTTTGTGACATAGGAGTCGCTGGGGGTCTGGGAGGGGACACCCCCTTGTGGAAGGCAGAGTCTTCAGGGGAACTCCCAGAAGGAGTCCAGGGGAGGCAGGGCTCCCAATGGGCAAAGAGCAGAGGTGCTTAGGGTTTCCTGGGCTCTGACTGTCGTGGGAGGCCTGGAGGAAGGAGAGACTGGGAAAAGTCAGCTCCACTGAAAGATTCAGACAGAAGGTGGGTGCAGAGTGAAGGTCAGAATCCTGGACAAAGTCCCCAGAGGGCTACCTGGAGAAGTGGCTGCTGAGAAGGGCACTAAGATGCTTGCGGGGGAGGGGTGGAAAATGAGGCCTCTCTATAAAGAGGCAGAATGAGCATGAACGAGAAGGGACCAGAGCTGGGGAAGGGGGGCGGCGGACCTGGGCCCGTGTCTCCTCTGTCATCCACCTCCTCCCGGGTACTCTGAAGGGAAACCATCAGGGTCCCAGGGCTTGGAAGTGAGAGGGGTAGGGCAGCAGTGAAGGGGAGGGCACAAGGAAGGGAAGCCAGTGGAGGAAGGCTGCTGGCCCTTCCGGGAGGAAGAGGGAAAAGCAGCAGGTCAGGGAAGACTGACCTGCTCTGGAGAGGGTGTGGAGGGGACATTCAGGCCAACACAGAGAGGATCAGATTGCACTGGTGGCCTTTCCATTTGCTGCAGGAACTGTATCTGAGGTTTGCCTGAGCCTGGAACTGGGCCAGGAGGATTGGGGCTGAGGGATCTCTGGGGCCAGTATCACAAGCAGGAGCCAGGATGGCAGGACGTGCTTGCAGCACACACTCACACACACAAACACACACACACACACACACACACACACACACACACACGCACTCTGCTGCTGGGCTGGATGGGCCGCTCACCTTGGCAGGGCTCCTGGGGGTCCTCTGGGGAGGGAGGAGGTTTGGTGCCCAGAGAAGAGATTGGAGCGCCAGAAGGAGGCACTTTAGGGTGGATCCCATTTAGGTGCTGTTTTAAAGCTCCTGGGCCTAGCGGGGAAGGTGTGGAGTGCAGGGTGTGGCAGGAAGATGGTGTTGCATATTTCTGATAGTTTCCTGAGTTTCCTTGGATCTTCCCAGGACCTGGGGCTAAGAGGAGGGAGGGTGCGGGAACTGTAGCTGCAAGGATCTGTCGCCTTCTCTGAGGCAAAGGCTGCCGGAGCCGAGTGCTGGTGGGGTCGGAGGGCCACAGAGGACCAGGGAGCAGGTGGAGAGCCGGGACAGAGGGGACTGGGCAAGGGTTCCGCATTTGGGGAGGGGCCTTGGGACTTTGAGGCCTGATTCTGGCAGCTTCTGTGAGGGGGAGCAGCCTGGATGGTGGCAAGAAACTGAGATAGGGCTGAGCCGAAGATGGGTGTGCATGTGTATCTGCATGGTGTGTGACCCTGTGTGCATGCGTGTGTCTGCGTATAAGTCTGTGTACTTGTGTGGTTCTGTGTCTGTCTGTCCGTGCAGTATGTGGGTATGTGTTTGTGTGTGTCTTTGTGAGTGTGTATCTTGGCATAGGCCCATTTGTGACTGTGTGGGGGGGGGTTGCCCAGAGAAGCCCTGACAGGTGGTAGGTCATTACTGAGCATCGCTGTAGAACTTGACTGTGCCATGAGCTCCCTGTGAGAGGAGTGAGTTCAGAGAGCCTTTGGATGAGATCCAGGCCTTTTCCTGAGAGCTGCTTGTTTGGTGGCCGGGGAAGGCTATGCTGTGTACACTCCTTAACGACGCCCAGCCCCCGCTTGCTCACCTGGGAGGTCTCTGCAGCACTGACAGTGGACGCTGCTGTTAAGGCGACATTGCGAAAGTCTGTGTGTGTGTGCAGGAAGCCTGCTTGTGGATGTTTGAAAATGCATCCGTGCGTGCCTGTGGGGGCACTGGAACTACACCGGCTCCAGAGATCTGTGCCGTTCTGCAAGCAGTTATTGAATGTTTGCTGTGTGCAGGAGGGAGCCCCAAGGCTGGCCCAGGAAGTGCCACCTGCTGACTGACCACCAAATGTTGT
Organism: Ursus maritimus; assembly: GCF_017311325.1. Classification (NCBI taxonomy): domain Eukaryota; kingdom Metazoa; phylum Chordata; class Mammalia; order Carnivora; family Ursidae; genus Ursus; species Ursus maritimus. Next base: position 6,306,147 of record NW_024424897.1, on the reverse strand, counting down.
AAGTCTAGAAAGAACTCCACCCATCTGCCTTGTCCCACTGATGGCTCACCTGCCTGCCCCTCCTGCCAGGGTGGCCCTGGGAAGTGGGTGAAAGGAAATGCCAAGGCCAACGCATTTGCCTCTGGCCACCTCCCAGGGGGCGGTACACTCTGTAAAACCTGGTGCTGGGGCAAGAGGAAGGGATGGTTTCAGCCACCCAGGAAAGTGGCAAGTGAACTGGGGTTGGCAGCTCCATTCTGTCCCCTCCGCAGGTGGCCCAGGCAGTGGTAGCGGCATTCGCGGCAGAGGATGTCCCGGGACCTGGAGCGTGCAGAGGGCTGCTGGGCCTGGGTAGTGCTGCTGGCTTCCCTGGTAACCCAGGGCCTCACTCTGGGCTTCCCCACGTGCACTGGCATCTTCTTCACTGAACTGCAGCACGAGTTCCAGGCCAGCAACAGTGAGACCTCATGGTTCCCCTCCATCTTGACAGCCATGCTCCACGCTGGGGGTGAGCAGCCTGGGGAGGGGCCGAGGGAGGGTTGAGAAAGAGCCCGGGCGTGAGGGGCGTGAGGGAGGAAGCCGAGGAAACCACAATCTCCCTGGCCTCCCGGATCTCTCTGTCTGAGGCCCCGGGCTTTGTCTCATGGGGTGAATTCCTAAGATGTCACCTGATGTCAGCAGGGCCAGGCCCCCTGGCTGGAATCCTGCAGGGGCGGGCTGTGCTGAACTGGGCTGGGCTGGGCAGGTCTGGACCGGGCTGGGAATGGGGACAGGGTATGGAGGTACCAAGGTGCAAAGCCAGACCTCTCAGTGGCTGGAGGCCACGGGAGGATCGATACAGACTAGGAGTGCCAGGCACTCAGCTCAGACTTGAGGAAGAGCTGCTTGGGTGATCTCTCTGAACCTCAGTTTCTTCTTCTGCAATATGGAGGTAACACCCAACACCCTACCCACCTCCTACATGGGATCATAGGGAGGATCCCATGAGTCACCAACAAGTAGTATTTGGAGAACCTCGTCTGGGGCTTCGGGATGGGGAAGGGGGCTTGAGGAAGACATGAGGGGCAAGATGGGGTCAGGGCAAGAGCCCCATCTCTCACCAGGAAGCAGAAGGGTTGTTGCAAGGGCTGGGGAGTGAAGGCAGCCCCCCCCCCATTTCCTGCTTGGCTCTTCCAAGAATGTGACCCTTTCACCCTGACCCCAGTGAAGAGGGAACTCCAGGGCTGGCTGGGCGACTCCTGCAATAGACTTGGGCTCCGGGGCCTGCCCCTGGCTTCTGAGAGCTCCTCAGGGAGATGCCATAGACAGTGACCTGCAAGTTGGGGGGGGGGTGCCCTCTGGTCAGTGGGAGGCAGATCTCATGGCCCACAGGGCTCTCCCCTTGGGCGTGTTCACTTCCCTCAGCTGACTCCATCTCCCTATGTACCTCCTGCCACTCCCTCCACCGGGCACAGGCAGCCTGCGTGTTATTCCAGGTCCTTCCCTCCAATTGGGAGAGAGGTCAGACTGGGAGAGATGGCGTCACTGAGATGACCCATGAGCCTGCCACCTGGGGAGGACTCAGGGCCCTGGGAGAGGCTGGCGCTGGGCCAGACCGTGTGACCTTTTCACCTGCAAGGTTAGGGCAGAAGTGGGAATCTCAGGCATGTCCTTCCGTGCAGTCAGAAAGGGGTCTGCACCAGGGCCTGGGAAACAGGCATCCAGTGGGGACCCCCCACTCCACAACCAGCTTTAGACTCACCACCCCCTAGCGGGCATGCCAGCAGCTCAGTTGGCCTGGGATTCCCGTCTATCTGTCTGTCTGTCTGTCTCACATGCACACACACCTTTAGCCCATGCTCATTCAGAGTATAAGAGGAATTTTATTTTTATTTTATTTTTTTTTAAGATTTTATTTGTCAGAGAGAGAGCACAAGCAGGGGGAGCGGCAGGCAGAGGGAGAAGCAGGCTCCCCACTGAGCAGGGAGCCCGATAAGGGACTTGGGGATCATGACCTGAGCCAAAGGCAGACGCTTGACCAACTGTATCACCCAGACATCCCCAGAAAAATTTCAAACTTGAAATTTTTTTTTTAAAGATTTTATTTATTTGACAGAGATAGAGACAGCCAGCGAGAGAGGGAACACAAGCAGGGGGAGTGGGAGAGGAAGAAGCAGGCTCATAGCGGAGGAGCCTGATGTGGGGCTCGATCCCACAAGGCTGGGATCACGCCCTGAGCCGAAGGCAGACGCTTAACCGCTGTGCCACCCAGGCGCCCCTCAAACTTGAAATTATCCTCGATCCCAAGCTCTCCCAGCCCCCACACATCTTAGAGATGAAGAAAGCAAGCACAAAGTACAAGGCACGTTCAGGGTTGCAGAGTGAGTTCAGGGCAGAAGCAGTACCCCGCAGAGGAAACACCCTGCCTCCCAGTGCCCTCAGCTATCTAAGGTAAGCTGGCGCAGGGCCCAGCCCCCGCCCCCAACGCCGTGACTTGGGGCTTTCCCCAATGTCGCCTCTCCGAAGTCAGGCCAAAGTTTGGGGTGGGGAAGATGGAAGATGTGTGGGGCAGTGGTCGTGTTCACTGCAGTCTGGCCTCTCCCTCTGTAGCTGCCTCTGCTTGATTATCTCAGTGTGGGCTGCCTACTTCCTCTGTCCCTCCCATACTCACACTGGCTCACACCCACACATGCCCTCTCCACCCCAAACACGCACACACGCTGCGCATGCATTCACACACACTCACACACATTTTCTCTCTCTGTCTTTCCCTGTCCGTTTGGCTGTGCCCTGGGAGAATAACTGTAGAAATTCCATTCTGTGTACTTGGGGGCAGGGCACCTGGTGAATGGGGCCCTGTGAGACGTGGAGAAGCAGCCAGCCAGGACTGGCTCGTTGCTGCTCTGGGTCTGGACTGGTGGGGAAGCAGCTCAAGGTGGGGATGGGGTGGAGGAGAACAGGCCCTTCTCCACCAGAAGCCAGACGTCTGGGTGCAAGACTTTCTGTTGGCTGGAAGTGATGGGGGAGGAGAGAAAGCATCCCACCCAGTTTTCTCCTTTTCTCCAGAGGCCAATGCAAGGGGGTGTGGGGGTGGCCCAGGGCCCCAGGCTGCCCACTCTAGACAGGTTGGAGGCTAGTGGGAGGGCTGTAGCCATTCCTTTTCAGAATGGGAAGCAGGCAGGGGCAGTAGGTGCTCACTGGTTTTGATGCCCTGGGACCCTCATCCACCGAGACAGACCCCAGCAAGGGGCATCTACCCAGGTCATGAGCCAATCCTGTTTTACCTGGATGGAATCAGCCTCAGCTCAGTGTAGTGAAGGGCCTCAGTCTGTCGCTCTGGGGGTCCTTGTTGGGGGTCAGATTGCACATTTGCAGGACCTCCCCTTGCAGCTGGTCAGATGTCACCCAGTGTGACCTCCTGTAGGGGAGGTGCAGAGAGGGACTGGGTTTGCCCTGCCCATAGCCAGCCTGTGGCCGGGTGGCAGTCAAAATCTACGCCTATGGGCCCCAGGGCCCTGCCTACCCGGCTAGTTCTGGTTGGAACTCCCCCCCCACCGAAGCCCACTATCTCCCTCCCTCTAGTCCTCCTCATTCACCTGTCACCTGCTGGCTGCCTCCTCACCCCTGCACCTCCCTGCCTCCTCCCCACAGGACCCCTGTGCAGCATCCTGGTGGGACGCTTTGGCTGCAGAGTGACGGTGATGCTGGGGGGCGCACTGGCCAGCCTGGGCATGGTGGCCAGCTCCTTCTGCCGCACCCTGAGCCAGCTCTACCTCACAGCAGGATTCATCACAGGTGACCGTCTTCCCATTTCGAGAATTTCTGGGTGCCTACCAAAAAGTGCCAGACATAAGTGCAGGCGGCATGCCTAATCTCCTGGGGCTGCTTATAGTCACACGAGGGGGAGGGACAGTGAATCCATACATGAGAAGGATTGTTTCTGATCGTGACAAGCACGTGAGAAGGCAGGACAGCTCATGCGAGGGTGTCCTGGCTGGGGGCGGGGGTGGGCAGAGATTAAACAAGCAAAGAGGTAAAATATCTAGAACACCCCAGGTAGAAGATAAAGCAAGGGGGGGGAGGTTGCTGCTCTTCGACGGGGCAGTCAGGGAAGGCCTTGCAGGGAAGGTGACATTTGGGCAGAAAGCTGGTAGAGGTGAGGGAGTCTGCTGACAGCCTCTCAGGGAAAGAGCATTCCAGGCAACAGGTACAGCAAGTGCAAAGGCCCGGAAGGGCCCAAGGGGCAGTGAAGGGCACGAGCAAAGGAGGGTGGAGGCTGGAACGGGAGTAGTGCCTGAAAGGCTTAGTAGTGAGATGGGAGGCCATCTGAGAGATCCGGGCAGTGGGATGAGTGATGTCCGATGACGTCACTGCTGTTTGTAAAGCATCACTCTGGCTGCTATGTTGAACATAGGTGCACTGGGGGGGTTAAGTTAGAGCAGAACAGGTAAGGGTGTGGTCATAACCCAGACAGGAGGTGGCCATACCTCCAACCACGGTGGTATGACGGAGGTAGTGAGGAGTGGTCAGTTCAGGACAGCGTGGGAGGTACAGAGAAGAAGAGTCAAAGATGACCCAAGGTTCCAGGAGCCTAGAAGGGTGACACCATGGTTTTTGCCCCAAACCACTGGAAGGATGAAGTAGCCTTTAACTATAGTGGGGAACCTAGGGGAGGAGCAGATTGGTGGGCAGTTGGGAAGCTCAGACATGGAAACATCCAGTCTGCTGTTCGGGGACAGGCCCTGGGCTGCAGCGGGCACTTGGGGATCATGACAGGGCTGGCATTCTAGTATTGAGATGAGGTATCATTCTGCTGTCACTGAGGGAACAAGGGTGGTGGCTGAGGAGGCCTGAAGACTGGGCCCTGCGATGTCCAGCAGTCTGGGTGGGAAGAGGGGACACAAACAGGAGGAGACCCAGGAGAGTGAGGTTTCTTGAGAAAGTGAGGAGAGAGTGAGGGCTGTGTCAGGCTGCTGGTGGATCAGAAGGAGGGGACCAGCCTCGATCTCTGGATTTGGCAATGTAAAGGTTGCTGACCTTGATGAGAGTGAGTCTGGACCAAGGGTGAGGTCTGATTGCAACAGGTTCAAGAGCAAAGAGGAAGACAGGAGTTGGAGACAGCAGGGATAAACAGTATTTCCAGAAAATTTCGATGAAGGGGAGCAAAGAAACAGGCCAGTACCCAGAAGAGGATCGAGAGAAGGTTTTTTTTTTTCTTGTTTTAAACGGCTTTTAACTTCACAAAACATTATGAGCATCATTCTGTGCAATAGGGTAAAACTCTCCGGCTGATAGAATCTTACAGACTGAGTCAAAATACAACATTCAAGGACGCCTGGCTGGCTCAGTCGGTAGAGCATGTGACTCTTGATCTCAGGGTCATGAGTTCAAGCCCCACATTAGGCGCAGAGCCAACTTAAAATAAAAACAAACACACGAAAACCCCCACCCACATTCAGTTAGGCGCTGGTAACAGGAGACCCACAAGAAACATGTAACACCAAAGGGTTTACAGGGAAAGGCCCTGTGAACACGTGTAAGTTTAGAAAGCCGGTAGGTCTTGCTATGAACTTGAGGGAGAACATCAGGACTCAAGGCATAGGGCCAAAGTCCTCATGATGCCGGTCGCGGTGAGGAGGGTCAGTGCTAACTGCCCGCAGACCACGAGGGGATTGCTTTTCCCTCTGCTGCCTCACCTGCTCTCGCCCTTGCCTATGGCTCTCCGAGCCTCTGACGCGCGTCCCACCTGTACTGCAGGATGGAACCTCCTGCGGAGGCACAGGCATCCACCAGCTTCCAAAGGGGGGGCCAAGGGCTCGCCTTTATTAGCACCTTGCTCCTTTTCCTCCTTTCCTGCATTTTCCTGGTTGACATTTTGTCCTGCCTGTCCCTCTTCGGACGCCATTGCTCCTGCGCCTCTCCTTGTGGTCTCCTCCTCCTCCCGAGATCACAGCAGCGAGAATGAACCCCCGAGACGCTTCCACCTGGACACCTGCTCCCCCTCTGCCTCCTTCTCTCTGGGGTCGCCCCTGGCCCACAGACCCTCGGGGCCACTGGGAGCAGGTACCAAGAAGGGAGTGGGAGCAAGCCATGGCTGCATCTCTGTTTTGTTTTTCTGTTTGCTTTTTTTAAAGATTTATTTATTTATTTATTTGAGAGAGAGAGAGAACGAGCAGGGGGAAGAAGCAGAGGGAGATGGAAAGGGAGAAGCAGACTACCCACTGAGCAGAGAGCCCAATCTTGGGGCTTGATCCTAGGACCCTGAAATCATGACCTGAACCAAAGTCAGATGCTTAACCAACTGGGCCACCCAGGCACTCTTTGTGTTGTTTTTAAGGGGAGAAATAACAACAAAGGAGAATGATCTGGCAAAGAGGAGAAAGGGGGTGGAGCAGGAGAGGGAAATTGCTGGAGGGATACACCTTTGAGTAGACAAGATGAAGGGTATAAGTAGAGGGCTGGCCTTGGCTGGCAGTAGGGACAGACAGTCCAATGTTACAGATGGAAGGCAGGTGGTCAGCTAGGGGTGAGGAGGGGGGAGTAGTGGGGGTGCATAGAGAAGGACTGGTGGTCATCCAGGAAGGTGGGAGAGAAAAGGGACGGTGGCATCACAGGTGGTCTGAGAGCCCGCATGAGGCTCGTGGTCATGGTGTGGCCGTGAGCTTTCTTTCCCAACATGGTCAGCTGTGTGGGGCAGGCACGGAGTGGGTGGGGTGCAGCATCTGAGCTGAGCCAGGAGAGAAGAGTCTAGGGGAAGGATATTCTGGGCAGTGGGAACCACAACTGGAAATGTCCAGCGGGGGGGGGGGGGGGGCAGCTTGGTGTCCAGAGGAAGAGAAAGAAGCTGATGTGGCTCAATCATGGTGAGTGACAGGGAGAATGGCCTGAGATGGCACCCAAGAGATGCCCAGGGGCCAGACCGTGCAGAGCCTTCCAGGGCATAGTAAATACTGTGGCATTTTTTCTAGATGTAATGGGAAGTCTTTGAAAGGTGTTAAGCAGGGAAGAGACTTACCCCAATTCAGGTTTTTATTTTATGTATGTATGTATGTATGTATTAAGATTTTATTTCTTTATTTGAGAGAGAGAGTGAGCACAAGCTGGGGGAAGGGGCAGAGGGGGAGCAAACTCCCCGCTGAGCACGGAGCCCGACTCGGGACTCTATCCCTGGACCCTGAGATCATGACCTGAGCTGAAGGCAGACCCTTAACTGACTGAGCCACCCAGGCGCCCCCCAATTTAGGTTTTTAAAGATCACCCTGGTGCTGTGCAAAGGGGAACAGGTGTGCCCCTGGCAGCCTTGGAGGGCAGAGCTGATGCTTCTGAGGAAGTGGCGATCTTCAGTCCCTGGGGACCTGGAGGTGGGTCTGGGCTAGAACAGGAGGGCAGACACGGAGCATGACCCCGTGACCCCTCTCCGGGTTCGGGTGGGAGGCGATGAACACCCTTGAGCCAGTCTCCTCCCTCCCACCACAGGCCTGGGCATGTGCTTCAGCTTCCAGTCGAGCATCACCGTGCTAGGCTTCTACTTCTCCCGCCATCGGGCGCTGGCCAATGCGCTGGCTTCGGTGGGCGTCTCCCTGGGCATCACACTCTGGCCACTGCTCTCCCGCTACCTCCTGGAGGACCTGGGCTGGAGGGGCACCTTCCTTGTCTTCGGCGGAGTTTTTCTCCACTGCTGTGTCTGTGGAGCCATCCTGAGGCCCGTGGCCACCAGCACGGCCCCTGAGACCACGGAAGGCCCCCCTCCACCTTCCAAGACATCTGCTCCCGGCTGCGTGGCAGCGTGTGGTCGGGCCATCCAGCGCCACCTGGCCTTTGATATCCTGCGGCACAACGCGGGCTACCGCGTGTATACGCTGGGTGTTATGTGGATGATCCTGGGTTTCCCGCTGCCGCACGTCTTCCTGGTGCCCTACGCCATGTGGCATGGGGTGGACGAACACAGGGCAGCCCTGCTCATCTCCATCATTGGCTTCAGCAACATCTTCCTGCGGCCCATGGCTGGGCTGGTGGCAGGCCGGCGGGACTTCGCTGGCCACCGGAAGTATCTGTTCAGCCTGGCAGCCCTGCTCAATGGCCTCACCAACCTGGTGTGCGCTGCGTCGGCCGACTTCCGGGTGCTGGTGGGCTACTGCTTGGCATACAGCGTGTCCATGAGTGGCATCGGAGCCCTCCTCTTCCAGGTCCTCATGGACATTGTCCCCATGGATCGGTTCTCTAGCGCCCTGGGCCTCTTCACCATCCTGGAGAGCATCTCCATCCTCATCTCGCCGCCTCTGGCTGGTGAGGCCCGGGGAGGGAGGGCGGCCAGGGTATGAACACTTAAAAGTCAGGATTTTTGTACCAGACTTGCCTGAGTCCTTCATCTTCCTCTCTGTACCTCTGCTTTCTTATCAGCAAAGTGAGGACAATAATAGAGTCTACCCCGTCTACCCCGCAGACTTGTTGTGAGGACCACAGTTATATAGCCGAGAGCTTAGCAAAAAGCCTGGCACAGAGCAGAAAACTATGCACATGTTTGCCGTAGTTAACATCCTGGCTGTCCCACTTCCTGCCTGTGGGACCCAGGCAAGTCATTTTCCTTCTCTGAGCCACAGTGTCATCTGCAAAATGCAGACAAGAACACCTGCCTTAACCATTGGTTCTCCTGTGCCCGTCGCTGGTGGGCATGGCCGAACACAGAGGCCCAGTCCCCACCTCTCAGGGCTGACCTTCTATTGGTGGGAGAGTCAGGAGTTAAAGCAGAGACACGTTTGTGCTCAGTGTGGTGATCTGTGCTGGGGCGGGGGGGACAAACAGATGTGGGAGTAGAGACCCCTATAAGCAGACTTGCCAGGCAGCCAAGAGTGTGACATTCAAAGTAACGGAAGGTATGTGAAGCCCTTGATGCTGGAGGGAAGTCAGCACATGGCCGCGGTTAGTGCAGTCCGCCGATGACAATGGGGACTCTTCCCAAGTGTGTCATCGTAAGTCTCAGTTTCCAATGGAGTTCATCAAGCCAACAAGTGGGGAGAGAGCTATGGGAGGACGTATGGGAGGGCCCAGGTGTAGCTGAGCAGATACCCAGACTACTGGCGCTTGGGTGTTTGGCTTCCTGCCACCAGGGTAAGGGAGACATGCCCTGAGGTGCCCTTCTGTCCCCTGGAGAGCAGGCTTAGTGTTTCCCCTTCTCCTTTGATTCACCAAATCTCTATTGAGTGTCTCCTAGGTGCCAGCCACAGTGGCTTGTACTGGGGATACAGCAGAGCCCAAAATAAAACCCCTGCTCTCGGAGAGAACGCAAGTTAGTGGGAGGGAGGCTGGTAGCCATGGACAGTGGCCTGACTTGTTCTCTGTTCCCCAGGGCTCCTCCTGGACACCACCGACAACAACTTTAGCTACGTTTTCTACATGTCAAGCTTCTTCCTCATATCAGCTGCCCTCTTCATGGGTGGCAGCTTCTGTGTCCTGCAGAAGAAGGAGAGGCCAGGCAAGCGGGCCGAGACAGAAGGAGCCATCACGGAGGCCGCCTCAGAGCAGGGCCTCATGGTGGAGGACTCACGTGGTTCCAAGAAACGGCTGAACACCGAGGTCATGTATGTGACCAGCGTCTGAGCCCTGAGGTCAGTGAGTGACCACCGCCGCAGCCCAGGAATGTGATCTCCAGCTGCTAGGGCTGGGGTGAGGAGCTGGCCAGGAAACCTGGAGCAAAAAGCCATCCAGGCTCTGCACGCAGGGACTCAGCCAGGAGCAGAGACCTTGGAGGTTGGCCTCCAAAGACTCAGGGTTCCTTCCAACCAGCAGAATCCAGGAGCGGGTCCTCCTGACTTTTTCTTTGGGGTACCAGCATACGTGGAGCCCAGGAAAGTGAGTCTAAACCCTGCTTGGGTCTGTCACAGTCGGCTCGGCTCCGCTGGCCACCCAGTACTGCTGCTGCCACTCAATACACTGGACCCTCCAGTCTAGCCTGGGTGTCTCCGATGTCCTTTCTTTGTCCTCCAGCCTCCAGACAGTTCCAAAGAGTTCACCCCTCCTCGAAGGCCCTCTGCCCCCTTTCTTCCCAAGGGCCCCAGCCCTTGCCCTTAGGGCAGCACCCAGCACAGGATGCTGAGCCCCATGCTGACTGGAAGCTTGGGAAAAAGAACCTCATGAAACAATGAGCTGTGACCAGCCGTGGTGGAGGGCCAGGCTGAGGGGTTGGCGTGGACACAGGACACGGACAGATTAAAGGTTGGGTAGAAGACCCATCCTGGTGTCTGAGCAAAGAACTGGAGGGGAGCCCTTGGCTTCAGTCCTAGAATCAGTGAAGTCTGAGGGGTCCCTGCATGCAGCAGGGCCGGCTCTAAGGTCTCCCTCCCTCCCGTGCCCCCACCTTCTATCTTGGTCATGAAGCTGAGTGCTGGGGTGGGGAGAAGCCTGACATTTGAGTGAGCAGGGGAGCGGAAGGATTGCTAGGCGGGGCGCGAGACCTCTGGAAAAATAGAGCTGCTTTTGCAACAGAAGCCTTTCACTCCCTCTCCTGCCCCCTCTCCCTACTGTGTCAGAGGTGTCCACCCTGGGGTAAGTAGCTGGCTGGGCCAGCTGCCAGCCTACCTCTGCTCCCCGTGGGGCTATGCCTGTGGTGTGGAGGTCAGTGCTCCCCACACACATACTGTTTTTTACTGGAACTGGTTCCTGAGGTCATCCCTGGGGGCTGGCTGTCATCAGTCCAAGCTTGTCCCAGCACGGTACCACCTGAGGGCAATGGAAAAACAGAGTTTGTTTAAATTACACACAAAAACGTTCCCGCAGCAGGTTATAAACCCTGTGAACTAATGAAGCTGGAAAACAGGCCTTGAGTAAGTCCCTCTCCTCCTTCAGTTCTCCCTGCTCAGCAGGGGCTGCTGTAACCCAAGGCCTCATTTGTTGATTCAGGCTCAACCAGGCTCCAAAAGGAAAGCCTTATCAGGAAAATAAATTTTATTTTCATGACCTGACTCCAGTCTTCCTTCTCTTGCCCAGCTGGGATGAGTAAGCATCCTTGGGGAAGTACGGTCTTCTCCAGGACCCTGCCACGAGTGCCCCCTTATGGTCAAAGAAAGTAGTGCAGAGGTGAAGCAAAGGGCCCTGAGCTGGGTTAGACCGGAGTTCATGTTTGGCTCTGGCACAATTTGCTGTGTGACTTTGGGCAGTTGTTCACCATCTCTGGACCTCAAGAAAGGAGGAGGCTGGCCTGGATAAATCAGAGTCTCTTCTTGTTTGAAAATTCTTTTTTTTTTTTTTTTTAATATTTTATTTATTTATTTGACAGATAGACAGCCAGCGAGAGAGGGAACACAAGCAGGGGGAATGGGAGAGGAAGAGGCAGGCTCATAGCGGAGGAGCCTGATGTGGGGCTCGATCCCACAACGCTGGGATCACACCCTGAGCCAAAGGCAGATGCTTAATGACTGCGCCACCCAGGTGCCCCTTGTTTGAAAATTCTGATCCTGAAGACCTCCATTGCCTTCTGGCTCCTCACCCAGTCCCATGCTTGGCCACCATCCACAGCCTGTGCACTGAAGGGGGAATGCTTGGACACATTTTACCAGGTCCTGTCTCCTCCATCTAACTGAGTGGAGAGGAAAGAGTGGGACTGGTGGGTAGGTGGATACTTTTGGCACTAATAGTCACCAGGCTTTGAAATGTGCAACCCCTATTAGGCCCACTTCCTGAAAACAGATGATTTTCAGGAAAAAAGGTATCCGTGAACATTCAGCATAGGGAACTTTGACCTCATCTGCCCCCAGCCAAGAGTGGAAATAATCTCTGGACAGATGCCCTTCAACAAATACTACTGAGCATCTACTATGTGCCGGGGACTGGGCAGAGAGAAGTAAGACCTAGTGATGCCCTCAGCACTACACCAAGGACTGAGAATTATTCCCCAAGGAGGAAGGCCCCTGAGCCTTTCTGGGGGGACAAATTAGGGAGGATGGGATGGCCCATCTGACTCCAGAATCCCCACTTAGCTGCTTTCCTGGGAATCCTCTAGAGAGGATCTGGAGCAGTTCCTGACCAGTGCAGGGTAGAGCTCACTTACATCCTGTCTCCTGACTTTGCTGCTCTGTCCAGCCAGAGGCAGACAAGCCCCTGGCCACCTTGGGATGAGATTTACTTCCCCAAGTTCTATCAGCTCTTTACAGAAGCCGAAGGGCCTGATGACAGGTCTGGGGCCACTGTCCTACGTGGAGCTGTCAGGGTACCCAAGCACCGATTGTAGTCATAACTCTTGCCCCAAGGGGTACACATAGGGCAAGGGCTGACCACAGGGACCTGAGCCCATGGAGATGGGACCTGGTGTCAATGAGGTTGTGGCAGGCCGGAGTGTGGCAGCCATTTTACCCTCATGCCAGGCCCAGGGCCAAAGATACGTGGTCCTTAACCTTGAGAAGCTCACAGATCAAACCCCTTTACCCCAACATTTTCAAGCACAATGGGAGTTGCAGCAGGGCCATTTCCCTGCCTGGTGCTCTATTCCCTGTGCCTACAAGGTCTAGGTCACACATCACCTTCCTGAGAAGCCCTGAGAAAGAATTGGGCCGAAGGGCTTCAGCATCCAGGGCTCCACAACGCAGAGCGGCCAAAGCGGTACATTTGGGTGAACAAAGGGTCCTGGGGCTCGTGGATGCCCCTAGCGCTCCCCCTCCACCTGGCTGGCAAAAAGTCTTAGGGCATTATTACTCTGAAATTTCTAGCCAGAGGTGGCCCACTCAGGGCTGGGGAGCAGAGGGTGCCAGGCTCACCCGGCTTTTTGGAAAAGACCAGAAGATAGTTTCAAAGGACTCATGCCGGGGTGCAGGTAACTGATGCCGGCGTTCCAGAAGGGGTGTCCCTTGGTTGAGGAGGCTGGGCTGCGCCCCCTCGCCAAGTGCAAGGGTGTCTGGAGGTTCTTCTGCCTCGACATTTCCCCACATGGGCGCCCTCCCGACTCCCCTGGGTTCCCAAGCGCCCTAAAGGAACTCCTTGAAGCAACCTTAACCCTACAGCACCCTTCAGAGGGCGGATCCCCTCCAGCTAGAGCCTTAAAGCCCTAAGCGCGTCGCGCAGGCGCGCCGAGCTCAGCCACAACCCCGCCTCTTGCTTGCCACGACCCGTCCCTTCCGCCCTCTGGGGCGGGGCTAAGCGCGGCTTCCGCCGGAAACCTGGAATCGAGGCGAAAATCAAGTTCCTGAGTCGCTGTGGTGCCGCTCCCTCCTTCTCGTGTCCCGGATCCAAATTTAGGTTTTCACGCTCAACTCTAACAAGGCCCTGAGACCCCACGCCACCCTCCACATTCCAATTTCGGCAGCAAATTACTGCAGAACCTGAAGCCAGGGAAGGAACCTGTTTCCGGCCTCACCTCCCACGCTCTCCTGCCCTTCCCCGGGCCGCCTCTGCCGCCCTGACCATGGCCCAGAAGCCGAAGGTAGACCCCCACGTCGGGCGCCTGGGATACCTGCAGGCACTGGTCACTGAATTCCAGGAGACGGAGAGCCAAGGTGAGAGCGGCAGGGTGGGGGGCAGGGGACGGGGCAGGGGTCCGGCCGTGACAGCCGCCCCGGACCTGGCTCCAGCGCCACTTTTCCGCCGCAGACGCCAAGGAGCAAGTACTGGCCAACCTCGCCAACTTCGCCTATGATCCCAGTAACTACCCGTATCTGCGGCAGCTGCAGGTCCTCGATTTATTCCTAGATTCCCTGTCGGAGGAGAATGAAACCCTGGTGGAGTTTGCAATTGGTAAGGATGGGGCAGGTCTCCCAGTTACCTGTTTGACTTGGTGAAGTAAGTGATTTTAAGGTCAGTCACTGGGAAAGGGATCTTTTAGGCAGTCCCTCTGTTGAGAAGGCAGATCTTCCCGATGTCTGTGCCAGCCCTGTCTGTGCCACCTCTTTGGTTCACACATTGTCCCGGGTCACAGCCAGTTTGAGTCGGTTCTGGAACTAATGCGCAGGACTCCCTCTGCATGTCTGCCTTTCCTCCTACTGAGAGATGAGATCATAAATGAGGGAATGGATTGAAGCCACTTGGAGGGAAAAAAAATTATAGAATGCTGGTTTTATTTTTTAAAAGTTTTAAAGATTTTATTTGAGAGAGATAGCACGAGTTGGGGGAGCTGGAGCCCCAAGTGAGGCTCTGCATGTCAGGCTCTATGCTGGGTGTGGAGCCTGCTTGAGATTCTTGACACCCCCTTCATGTGCTCTGTCTCTTTAAAAAAAAAAAAAAAAAGTTGCATGCTGTACCGACTGAGCCAGCCAGGCACCCCCATGAGCTTTGTATTTTAGAACAGTTTTAGAAAAATTGCGAGGATAATACAGAGAGTCCCCATATGTGCCATGCCCAGTTTCTCTATTATTAACCACTTACATTAGTATGGTACATTTATTAGAATTAATAAGCCCAATATATTTTTTTAAGATTTTGGGGCGCCTGGGTGGCACAGCGGTTAAGCGTCTGCCTTCGGCTCAGGGCGTGATCCCAGCGTTATGGGATCGAGCCCCACATCAGGCTCCTCTGCTATGAGCCTGCTTCTTCATCTCCCACTCCCCCTGCTGTGTTCCTTCTCTCGCTGGCTGTCTCTATCTCTGTTGAATAAATAAATAAAATCTTTAAAAAAAAAAGATTTTATTTATTTATTAGAATGAGAGAGAGAGAGAGCACAAGCAGGGGGAGCGGCAGAGGGAGAGGGAGAAGTAGGCTCCCCGCTGAGCAGGGAGCCCAATGCTGGGCTTGAGCCCAGGACCCTGAGATCATGACCTGAGCAGACATTTAACCAGCTGAACTACCCAGGTTCTTTGATACATTATTATTAAAAGTCCACACTTGATTCATTTCCTTAGTTTTTTCCTAATACCGTTTTACTATTCCAGGATCCCATCCAGGATACTATATTACTTTTAGTTGTCACATCTTGGGCTTCTCTGGACTATGCCAGTTTCTTAGACTTACTCTTTTTTGGATGACATTGATGGTTTCAAGGAGTACTGGTCAGGTATTTTGTAGACTGTCCCTTAACTGGGATTTGTCTGATGCCTTTTTCTTGTTGTGGGTTTTAGCGGGAGGACTGCCACAGAAGTAAGTGCAGTTTCACCACATCATGTCATGGAGTCGTGCTGTCAGCATGACATCTCACTGTTGATCATGGCCTCGATCACCCGGCTGAGGTGGTTGGTGTTGGTCAGGTTCTCCACTGTCAAGTTATTCTGTCTTCCTCTTTCCATATTGTATTCTCTGGAAGGAAGGCACTACATAAATTATCTCTCTCTCTCTCTCTTTTTTTAAAGATTTTATTTATTTGAAAGAAAGAGAATAAGAGAGAGAGAGCATGAGAGGGGGGAGGATCAGAGGGAGAAGCAGACTCCCTGCTGAGCAGGGAGCCTGGTGTGGCAATGGATCCTGGGACTCCAGGATCGTGACCTGAGCCAAAGGCAGTCGTTTAACCAATTGAGCCACCCAGGCGCCCATAAATTATTTCTTTTAACCATTAGTAGTCTCTTTTCATGACGCTAATTGTTGAAGGATCCAGACCAGTTCTGCAGAATTTCCCACCTTCCTAATTTTTTCCTGATTGTCCGGTTGCCTCTTTCTGGTGTCATTTAGCTTGTTTCTCTTTCTCCTTTATTTCCTGGAACCTAAGTTAGATTGAAGGCCTTGATAGAATGAACTAACACCGTTTTTTTTTTTTTTTGGCACCGAATACATCAGGTAGGTGTGTTGTAAAATTTTGAAAGACCATCCAGGCAGGGGCATCTGGGTGGTTCAGTCAGTTATGTGGCTGCCTTCGCTCGGGTCATGATCCCAGGGTCCTGCTCAGTGGGGAGTCTGCTTCTCCCTCTTCCTCTGCCACTCCCCCAGTTCATGTGCTCACACACTCTCTATCTCAGATAAATAAATAAAATCTTAAAAAAAAACAAAAACAAGACTATCCAGGCTGGCCTCTACTATTTGGGGTGGCTGGGGCATCCCTCCTCTTCACACCACAATAGATCTCACCCATGTGTGTGGACATGCTGGGTGTATTCATGCCTGCCCTGTGGCCGCTCCTTGGACTTAGGAGTGTACACACAGCAGTGGGGTTGCACACATCAACAGCAGAGTTCACCCGTGGGAGTCAGGACCCAGAAATGAGGCCCATGCAGCTGTGCGAGCAGGTTCCGGGACTGCAGCTCCAGGTATGGGAGAAAGGAGGATGGGCTCTGGTGGGCTCCCTGGACTCTTCATCCTGTGGAGAGGGCCAGACTGAGGCCCTCTGGAAGATCATTATGCTAAATAAATATCCTAAACCATCGGTCACTTCAAGATTTTCCTCTGTGTAAGTCCTCCATCCCCTCCCTCTGCTCCCCAGCTTCTGCCATCTGAGTGGTGACAGTGGCCCATGGGAAGCATAACCTCCACCTAGGAGTGACAGAGCTCCTCCAACTCAAACTTTGGACTGGAGAAAACTTGTATAAAAGGAGCAGTCCAGGGGCGCCTGGGTGACTCAGTCGTTAAGCGTCTGCCTTTGGCTCAGGTCATGATCCCAGCGTTCTGGGATCGAGCCCCACATTGGGCTCCCTGCTCAACGGGAAACCTGCTTCTCCCTCTCCCACTCCCCCTGCTCGTGTTCCCTCTCTCGCTGCCTCTCTCTCTGTCAAATAAATAAATAAAATCTTTAAATAAAAAAAAAAAAGCAGTCCCCCACAAAAGGTTTTTGCAGGATCAGGAAGTAACTTGCTCAGGGCAAGAGCACTCTAAGACTCTGGTCGGCTGAGCTGGAGACTTGGGCCTGGCCTGGGTTCTTGTTCTCCTGGGCAGCTTCCCAGAGTGGGTGACCCAGCCCCGGACCCAGAGCCCGCGGTCCCAGCTTCTCCTCTTCCTAGCTGATTCTTGTGGACAAGATCTGTCTGTCCCTTCTCTGAGACTCCTCTCCTCACCTGTGCTTGCCCTACGTCGCAGGCCTGTTGTAGGGAGCAGAAGTGGGTGTATGCGTGGCTGTGTCTCCATGAAGGTACTTGGCCTGGTTGGTCACTTTCTTAGTATCCTTATCACCAGTTTTCCTTTTTCCCTGCCACTTTTCCTCATTTTCTCTTCCTCTCCTTCCACCAGCACAAGGTTCCTGATCCCCAGTGTCGTCGCTTTCTCAGCATTGAATCCCTCCATGGGATTGTCTGCAGAGTAAATTTCTCTTGTATTTATTGTGCATGACTTACCAGGAGGGTTCCAGTCGTACTTAGATGCATATTTTGTTACTGCTGTCATTCCCTTTTCTCTTCATGTCACCAGCCCTGAATGGGAAGCACTGGCAGGTGCTTATTTGGCTAACAGGCTCCATGCTGTGCTTTGTAGCTTCAGCTCTTTCATCTCTGGTGGCAATCCTGAAATTGTATCTCCAGACGGCAGAGCTCAGCTTCGCTTATCTCTGGGGAAGGCCAGGGAAGGGCCCAGAAGGTGCAGAGTACTGGCCAGGACTCGGTGCTGTAGCTCTGAGTGGGATTGGTTCTGGAGTAAGGGCAGAGAGGAGAGCTGGCTTAGATTACCTCGGGCTCGCATAACCAAAACCAGCGTCTGTTGGTTGGCAAGGAGCCTAGCGAGTTTGATAAGAGCTGGGCTTTAGGGTCAGGCAGGTCTGGGTTCAAGTCCTCGCTCTCCCGGGCATGTGATTTCCTTTCTCCGTCATCTGTCAGGTGGGGCAGCGTCAGTACCTGCCTCACAGAATTGTTGAGAGAATTAAATGAGACAAAGTGTCTGCAGCTGCTGGATCCCCTAGGCCTCCCCCCAAGGGACTGGTGTTCGGGCCCTTTTGAGGATAAACAGTTCCCTCATCTCCCAAAGAGGTGAGGTGGGATGACATTCTGTCCTTCAAGAGAACCACCCACATGCTTTAGGGATTCTTTCCTTTTGGAAAAACATCATTGGCTGATAGGAAAAATATGAAGGTCGATCAGTAGCCTCCCATCAAGTGTCCGGGTAGCATTCGGTGAAGGGAGCCAGCTCTAATGTGTGCACGGGCGCCGCAGTTACAGAGCTGGTGCTCTGGGGCTTAGAAGGACTTGTAGGAATAGCTAGCGTTTATAGACCACCCTCTGTGTGCCAGGTACTGGGTTTTGTGCTTTGTCGCCTTTGACTCTGAGACACACTAAATGTTAGGTGTGCTCAGAACCTCCATTTTCCATAAGGAGTCTGAGGCGTAGGAAGGATGAGCAGGTTGGCCAAAGGTTTAAAGAGTGCCAGCCTGGGAGGGAAAACCAAGGCTGTCAGATTCTAGAAGAGAACAGAGGAGTTCCCTATTCTTAGGATTGTGGACTGTGAGAGCTTGAAAGGCACTGCAAACCCTTCATTTCACTGATGAGGAGACTGAGGCATAGACCACCCCCCTCAGCTGGTTAGTGGTGGGTCAGGGTCAGAATGCAGGCTTCCGTCTGTGGGTCTAGCAGCCCAGCACGATCGCAGGCGTCCTTCCGGGTGGTGCTGATGCTTTCAGCTGAGATAAGACCTCTCCTGTCAGGCGGCTCCGCCTGCGCGGAGGGCTGAAAGCTGCAGTGGTGAGCCCCTGTGCCTGACTGTTGACTTTCTGTGGGGGGCCATCTTCCTGTGACCCCTCAGACACCCCTGCAGCCTTCAAGAAGAATCTGGTTACGGTGATTGCTGGTAACACACAGGGCTTTTTGAGTCTTTGTACTTTCCCCTTTCTTGTCCTTTGCTTTTGTGGATTTGTCCATTTAGAACAATTGTAGAGCTATTTTACTTACCCTTTGGTTGTCGTCCTGTAAGGGCTCTGAATGTGTCATCAGCCACAAGGCCAGTAGTACTAAGCTGTCTTTACGTGTGAGGAAACAACTCCTCAGTGAGGTTAGGTCCGTTGCCTGAGGCTCCCACTGTTAGTGATGACTGGAGCCAGGCATTTACCCATTCTTCCTGGATCCAAATTCTGTGCCCAGGGGCCCTAGTTGGCAGAGCCAAGGCTCAAACTCCAGAGTGTTGTCTTTTCTTGTTCTTTCTTTCCACTACACCTTGCATTTCCGCACTATCCTTGAGATGCTTCTGGTGGGAAGTCATCCCTGCTCCTAATGGTGGTGCTCACCATCCAGGCCACATTTGGCATCTAAGGGAGACTGCCACTGGAAGGCCGTACTGGTTGGCCCTTGTTGAGGGTGGAGGATGGGAGTGGGAGAGTTATGGAGGGCCAGATATAAAGCCAGGATCTCAGTAAATACCCAAATGAGTGAAAGAATTTGGGGCTCTTGCGCCAAATAAAAACCCAGACAGCCTTTGGCATTGATTTGGGAATGTTTGCCCAAAACACCATGGGTTGACTCTCAGGTGTTCTGTATGCAGCCTCTGCACACCTGCGCCATTCTAGATGCTGTATGGAGATTGAACGGAACCAGGAGAGAATTACCTGCCTCCATGAAAACTGGTTGAATCCTAGAATGTCACTGAATACTTGGCAGTTTTGTTACTAAAGCAGGGTTCAAGTAGGTGGCCTCCCTGAATTCATGTTAAATTGTTTTCCTGTGTTCTATTTCCTGCAATATATGTAGTTGCCACCAGATGGTGGTGGTGCTCAGAAAAAGGCTGGTAGATAAATCCTCAGCTGTCTCTGGAAAACAATATTTAATACAATTGAAGATAGACACACTCTCTGACCCAGCAGTTACATTCATAGGGTTAGGGGGCATGCACATCCAGACACGTGCAAAAATGTCACTACCAGCATTATCTGTAGCAGTCCCAAACTTGAAACAGTCAGTAATATAATGGATACTGACGTGGGATGTTAATATTCCTTACTTAGCAAGGTAAATAGACAATCTGTAGCTACATGCAGTAATTTTACTAACATAACCTTAAGCAAACGATGTTAGACACATGGTATATACACTGTAACTCTGTTTACATAAAGTCCAAAAATAGGCAGAAGTGAATTATAGTATTAATATAGTAGGGATATATATATATTGTAAAAAAATTTTTTTAAGATGTTATTTATTTATTTGAGTCAGAGCGTGAACAGGGGGAGAAGCAGAGGGAAAGGGACAAGCAGACTGAGCACAGAGCCCAACACAGGGCTCAGTCCCATGATCCCAAGATCATGACTTGAGCTGAAATCAAGTGAGTCAGATGCTCAACCAACTGAGCCACCCAGCTGCCCCTAAAATTATTTTTTATTAAAAATTTAAAAGTTCCCGCTTGTTAATTAGAAATTATTAAATCTTTAAAAAATGTTTATTTGAGAGAGAGAGAGAACACTAGAGAAAGAGAGCAAGCATGAGTGGGGGGCAGAGGGAGAGGGAGAGGCAGACTCCCCACTGAGCAGGGAGCCTGATGCAGGACTCTATCCCAAGACCCCGGGATCATGACCTGAGCCGAAGGCAGATGCTTAACTGAGCCACCCCCCACCCCGAGGAATTCCTTTTTAAGGAGAAAGATGTCTAACCCCTGGATGTCTATTCCCTGGAGCCTAACTCATCAGTGAGAGAAGGAGGTACAGGGAAGCCCCAGAGTATGGAGGTTGGAGCAAGGGCTCTGTGGTGGGCAGATCTAGTTAGAATCCCAGTACTGCCACTGAGGACCCAGGTGACTGGTAAAAGTGATTCAGTTTCTCTAAGCCTCAGTTTCTTCATCAGTAAAATGGGGAGAGAATTAAATAATGTGATTAAACACCGTCCCCCTCCCAGCACACAGTAGATGTGGACCAACCATGCCCCTGTTTATAGCCCCAGAGGCTGGCACAGCGCCCATACCTGCAACCCACAGATGCAGAAGAGGGCTGACGCGTACAGGTAGAGTTTAGCAAAGAGAATGCAAATGCCCACTTAAGCAGCAACAAGGTCAGGAACTAAAATAATGGCAGCAATCCAAAAGCCCCAAATGTCCCTTTCCGATCCAGTTCTCTTTCCTATCAGAGGTGGACACCTTCCTGACTTATAATAATTTAATAATTTCTGGGGTGCCTGGGTGGCTCAGTTGGTAGAGCATACAACTCTTGATCTTGGGGTCGTCAGTTCGAGCCCCGCGTTGGGCATAGAGTTTACTTTAAAAAAAAGAAGAAAAAAGAAAAAATTCCTCAGCTATCCATCTGTGGCAGGATTCCCCTTATAGAAAGGAGGTGATGTCAGTGTTCTCACCTCACTGCTCCCTTCCACAGTAGCTGGGCAGGGCAGCCAGCCTCTGCCTTTCCTCCCAGACTTGCAGAGACCAGTTCCCCTTCCTCTGATTTCTGGGCGCAAGCACACCTTGTCTGTGTGTGTATGTGTTAATTTATGTGGATACATGATTAATTCACATGGTACAGAATTCAGAAGAGAATGTGGTGAATGGTAACTCCCTCTGCAGCCCTTTCTGGAAGCAACCATTGTTGCTAGTTTCTTTTATATCCTCCCAGAGATATTTTCAGAATTTACAGACAAATCTGTATTTTGTTTTTTTATTTTTTTGTTTTTTTGCAGGTTCTGCATGTGTGGAGAATATGTATATTCTGCTTTTATTTTTTTAACTTAGCATCATGTCTTGGTGCACCTGCAGTATCAGCCCACAAAGAGTTGCCTTATTCTTTGCAAATGCTGCATGCCATTCCCTGGCACCCAGGGACCGGTGTTCAGCCACCCTTAGGGGTGGACATTCAGGTTGTTTCCATGTGCTGTCCCAAGCAGTGCTGCTATGGATAACCTTATTCGTATGCCGTTTCTCCCCTGGAAGGGTATACCAGTAGCATAAGTTCCCAGAAGTGAAATATAGGTCAGAAGTATGAAAAACCATGTTTTCTCTTCTTTTTGATTTAATTTGATGTTTGTTATGATGGGAAACATTCATGATTCAAGTCAAAACTGTATACAAGGTATTTTGAGAGAAGTCTCACTTCCATCTCTATCCCTTTCACCCTGTTCCCCTCCTTTTTATACATAGTGGTAACTATACACTGTTCTACCCCTCAACACTTAAATTTCAGGAAGAGCGGGTTTTCAAGATGCTAAAGTAAAACCCAAGAACAAATAGTCCCAAATGAAGATTTTTATCTGGTACAGGGCCGCAGCCAGCCCAGCGCCCCGGGGCGGCTGAGTCATCAGATGGAGTAGTCTTGGGCCGCTGTCTCCTAGGGCTTGCCCAGCCCCCAGCTGCTGGCTAAGCACTTACGGGCATGACCTCATTTAATCCCCAGAACAATCCTTAGACCCTCCTGTCTCAGCAGCAATGCCCTACTTGCTATGTGACCTGAGGTCACCTGCGTAACCTCTCTGAGCCTCCAGCGTTCTCATCCACGGTTGTAGTTGGGGTTTTCTCTTTTGCCTCTCCTGGGGATTTCTTTGGTTCCTTGTGCCTAGAAGGGCCCTGCTTTTGCCCCTTGTTCTCTTTGTGTCTTGTCTGGTTTGTCTAAAACGTGTTCATCAGCCAGTCAGAACTTGTTCTCCTTTCTGTTTGGTAACCGTGGTTTAAGATGGCACACCATCAACATATGGAGAAGTGCACATATCTTGTGTCAATTTGACGTTTTTTTCCCCTTGAACTTTTTAAGTTTTTATTTATTTATTTTTATTTTGTATTTTTTTAAAGATTTTATTTATTTATTGGACAGAGAGACAGCTAGTGAGAGAGGGAACACAAGCAGGGGGAGTGGGAGAGGAAGAAGCAGGCTCCCAGCAGAGCAGGGAGCCCGATGCGGGGCTCGATCCCAGAACGCCGGGATCACGCCCTGAGCTGAAGGCAGACGCGTAACAACTGAGTCACCCAGGCGCCCCTAAGTTTTTATTTAAATTCCAGTTAGTTAACATTCAGTGAAATATTAGTTTCAGGTATATGATACAGTGATTCAAGACTTCCATACAACACCCAGTGTAGTTTGATGGATTTTTAAATTCATTAAGGTATATGTACACCTATGTAACCGGCACTAAAATCAAGATAGTGTTTCCATCTCCCCCAGAAAAGTCCCTCACACCATCTCCCAGTCAGTGTCTTCTACCCTCAGGTAACCACTATTCTAACCCATGGGTTTTGCCTGTTTTGTTGTTGTTTTAAGATTTTATTTTGGTGGGTGATGGAGCATGGAGCCTGCTTAAGATTCTCTCTCCCTCTGTGGCCCTCCCCACCTCGTGCTCTTACGCCTGCTCTCTCAAAAAAAAAAAAAAAAAAAAAATTAAGTCATCCGCACGCCCATTGTGGGGCTTGAACTCGCGACCCCAGATCAGGTTTGCTTGCTCCACCAACTGAGCCAGCCCGGCGTCCCTGTTTTCAGGGGCTTCGTCTTAGTGGAATCACACAGGATGGACTCCTGTGTCTGGTTTCTTTCACTCAGTGTTTTCGAGATTCACGCATATTGTTACAGTGTCGTGAGCTCACATCTTCGTATGAATATGCCGCAGTTGGTTCATCGGTTGACCTGGTGATGAAGATTTGTTTCTAGTGGAGAGCCTTGATGGATAAAGCTGTTACGAATGTTCATACGCAAGGGTTCTTGTGGACATAGGTCCTCCTTTCTCTTGGATTCAGGTAGAAGTGTAATTGCTGAGTCATAGGGTAGGTGTATGTTCAACGTCGGCGTGTGAGGCTCCTGGCCACCGGCGTGTGAGAATTCCAGCACCCCCACCTCCCACCAGCCCTTAGTCTCGGCCGCGTGTTTTGTTTCAGCTGTTACAGGAGGTGTGTGCAGCCACCCGGTGGGGGTTTGGATTTTCATTTCTCTGAGAAGTAGTGACGAGCACACTGTCATGCGTCGCTCTTCTTGAGCAGAGTTTATTCAGGTCCTACTCATTTTTACATTGTGTTCATCTTTTCTCGATACGCAGTAATATATATTCTGGAAGGAGTCCTCTTTCAGATATGTAATTTATTAATATTTTCTCCTTTTATCCTTTTACTTTTTTTAATGGTGTCATTTGGTGAGTTTTACTTTCTAAATGAAATTTAGCTTTTAAAAAGAAATCCTTTTCTAGGGCAGCCGGGTGGCTCAGTCGGTTAAGCGGCCGGCTCTTGATTTCGGCTCAGGTCATGATCTCAGGGTCCTGGGATCGAGCCCCGGGTCCGGCTCCAGGCTCAGGGGAGTCTGCTTGAGGTTCTCTCCTTTTCTCTCCCTCTGCCCCTACTGCTCATGCACATGTGCGTGCTTTCTCTCTCTCTCTCAAATAAGTGAGTCTTTAAAAAAATCCCTTTCCTGCTTATAAAAATTACATTTTCTACCCTGTTTCCTCTCCACAGAAAACACAAAACAAACAGGACATTTCTGTGGCGGTAAACTTGGAAAATAAAGGAAATAAAAGTGACTCCTGATCCCGCTGCCCAGAGATAAGCATTGTTAACCTGTTGCTGTGTCTGCAGCTTGTCTTTCGTTAACGTGTCTGTCCATTTATTGAGCATCTGCTATATCCCAGGCTGAGGCGGCTAAATGAGACAAGACAATCCCCCTCTGCTGGGAGTGGTTTAGTGGGGCAGCCTTTAGTAAACCTGACAGATAGCTCAGGCGTGAAGAGGAGACACAAAGGAGATGAGGGGAGAGCGCTGGGGAGAGGGGTGGTGAGGGTGGTCGTGGAAGGCTCTCAGAAGAGCTGACATCTTGCCGAACTCGTTCATTGCAGTTTTATCCTACATACAATTTGGTGACGTTTTTCCCTACTTAACTTATGTTGCAGGCATTTTCCCATATTAAATACTCTTTGAAAACGTGATTTTTTAAGAATTGTATCATTTGCCATCATACGACATACCCAACTGGGTCCAACCGGTTTGCTCTTGCTGGGCATTATTTAGGAAGCTTCCAGTTGTTGCGTTCCTCTTTTCCTGTAGCCCTCCTTCGTTCTTCAGGGCAGGCTCACGGAAGTAGACTCGGGGGAGAGCTCAGGTAGCTGTGGCCTCAGCTTCTCATGGGTCTCCTGGATCCATTTTGGGTGCTTCCGTTCAGACTCGTTGCCCGCTGAAGCCCTTCTCTTTGCAAGCGCTCACTCTTGTTTTCCGCTCTGAGGATCGCTGCCAGCAGGTGGAGGAGAATGCCCTGTGGTTGGGCCCCAGGCAGTGGCAAGCTCGGACAGGCATAAGATCCATCCTTGGAGACTTCCTAGGTCTACAATTGGGGAGCAGATGGGGCCAGCTGTCCTGAGACCTCCTCCTGCCTTCACCCTCCAGCAGATCCCATCTGACTATCCCCCAGCCTGGGTGGCGGTGTCCCGCCCAGGCTCATCTCTGTGTGATGATGACTCACTGGCCAAGGGTGACTCAGACTTCATCTTATCATACTTTACAGCAGAGATAAATCCCATCCCCTGCCCCCAGTCAGTTAATCTACAGTGTGGGTAGGAGGCTGGTTCACTGCTGAAATTCAGAAGAGATGGTGTGGATGTGTCCGGGAAGCCAGAGGCCTGCCAGAGCATTCCCACTTGTCCCTTGACTGTGGCATAAGGCTTCCCATCTTCTGGGACTTTGGACGACTTACTCAACAGCCTCTGTTTCCACTAAAATCGGGGTGATAGTAACACTTCATGGGGTTCAGTTATGTTCCCAGCATGTGGCCAGTGAGCGTCCACAGTTGCAGGTGCCTGGGATACTGAGGTAAACCAGAGAGCAGGGCCTTGCCTTACGGTGTCCAGTGACAGGGACGGACAGCAAGTACGGAAGGCAGTCAGCAGGATGCCCCAGAATGTGCTGAGGGCTCCACGGAGGTGAACAGCTGTGAGGTAGTATCAGCAGGTCAGGCCTTTGTGTGTCCCATAGGGAGGACAGAGTGCCTTGTCTCCCTTGCCTTGTGATTCCAGGAGTGCTCCTCAGCTCCTTCCTTCCCTCAGGGGTGCTCTGAGTCACAGCTCGGATCCCAGAACTGCAGAAGTCCATGGTAGGCAACATCTCAGGGAGCCGATGGTGCAGGCCCCGGCCCTCTGCAGTTCAGCCCTTTTCCGCAGCTCACCACTGTACAGCCCTTCTAACAAGTAGCTGTGGAACGCCTCTTGCACCAAGGACCTGGTGGGAATAAGATGGCCATGGTCTTGACCTCCAGGCACCTGCCTTCTAGTGGGGCTTGGCAGCTCGTGAGGAAGAAGACAAACCTGCCAGGTGGTTTCTCAGGGTTCTAAGCATATGAAGAAAGTAGCATGCAGGGATGAGGGGAGTGTCCTAGACATGGAGAGAGTCGGGAGTGGGGTGGTATTCCAGGGGAACCTTACTGGTGTGGGAGCCGTGAAGTGTTGGTTACCAGCAAAAGGGAGGCAGCATGTGATAATCTGGGGCCAGAAGGTCACAGGGACAGGCTGAGGCTGCAAGTGACAGGGAGAAAGAGAAGGACCAGACCAGGTGGCACAGGGCCATGAAGACCTCAGAGGGGAATTTGGATTTTAGCACAGGGAGAAGTCCCTAGAGGCCGAATGGATTAAACTTTTAAAGACATTTCCCTATAGCAGGACTTAAACTGACCCAGGTACTGTGAGGGAGGGGGCGGCAGTGCCGAACCCCAGCAGACTCCTATCCCTGGAAGAGGCATGTCCCTGCCAGCCCCCAACTGTCCCCCCTTGCTCTAGCCTCTTAATAAATTACACTGCATCCATAAGGTAGTGCACTGCACAGCCGTTAAATGATGCCATTGTTGTACAATCCATTGCTGAATGAAAAAAGCTGGCTTACAAAACAGGAAAGTATCACATTTTTATTAAATGTTTATATGTATTCACGTATTTTGAAGTTGAGGAAGGAAAAGCAAATGTTAGATGGTAGAATTAAAGTGATTTATAATTTGGCTTCTAGTATTTTTAACAGCTTTTATGAAATAATTGATATATAATAAGCTGTACATCTTTAAAGGATACAGTTTGATAAGTTTTGGCATGTGTGAAATCATCACCTTACCCACGTTAATTAATTAATTAATTTATTTATTTATTTATTTATTTAGATTTTATTCATTCGTTTGACAGAGCCAGTGAGAGAGGGAACACAAGCGGGGGAGTGGGAAGGGGAAAAGCAGGCTTCTCGCTGAGCGCCAGATGCAGGGCTCAATCCCGGGACCCCAGGATCACGACCCGAGTCGAAGGCAGACACTTAACTGACTGAGCCACCTAGGCACCCCTGTTTTTTAATTCTGTAAAGTGATGTATCATGGGTTTTATTTTTTGTTTGTGTGTGTGTGTGTGTCTTTTTTTTTTTTTTGCTTTAAAAAAAAAAGGGGGAAAGCATAATGACATTGAACTGGCTGTTCCAAGGAGGAAAGGGATTGGTACCCACTTCTTGAAAGCTAGGCTGTGGCAGGCAGGCAGGCCTTCAGGAGCCTTGAAGGGATGGATACCAGAATGGACTTTGGATGTCTTATCCCTGGGACAAAGTGGGCAGAGAGGAGCTGGGAGGGCAGGTGGGAGGATGCACAGGCCTGGGGCATCCAGTCTCCCCTTGTTCTTCCCCAGGAGGCCTCTGTAACCTGTGCCCAGACAGGGCCAACAAGGAGCACATCCTGCAGACGGGGGGCATCCCACTCATCATCAACTGCCTGTCCAGTCCCAACGAGGAGACCGTGCTATCTGCTGTCACCACGATCATGTACCTGAGCTCACCGGGCTCTGGCTCCCACCCTGAGCTGACTGCTATGCCCGTGGTCCAGTGCATGCTGCGCTTCTCTCTCTCGGCCAACACACGGCTCCGGAACCTGGCCCAGATCTTCCTGGAAGACTTCTGTTCCCCAAGCCAGGTGGCAGAAGCCCGCACCTGGCGGGCTCACTCTGCCCTGGGTATCCCACTGCCAAGGACTGAGGCCCCACAGCAGCCGTGATCCAGGGAGACCTCATAGCCATGATACCTTGACTGCTAGAGATGAGGCCACAATCCTAGTTGGGGCTCAGGGAGCAGGAGCAGCCTGGCTCCCACTGAGCATGTTCTCCCCAAAAGGTGCCCTCTCAGCTATTTTAAAGGTGAGTTTTCTCAGCGTGACAGGTATTTACACTATGGTGAGAGGCATTGAGAGAGGAGGCCGGACTTTGAGACACGTGGAGGAGAGCAAAGGCAATGCCATTTCCATAGGTTGGCACTCAACCAGCTGGAGGTCAAGCTCCTGCCTCCTGCCCCCACCCCCACACCCCACTGCCAGGCTCTCAACCTCATGGGAGAAGCAGCTGGGACCGTGGATTCAGAGGCTTTACAGAAGGGGCTTTTCCTGAGGAGCAGCTGGGCCTGGGATTAGAATTGCTTGTGCTTGAGGAACAGAAATGAGAAGCCAGCTCGGGGCTCTGGGAAGGTGTCATGCCCACTCCAGGGTGACGGAGGCTAGGGACCTGCACTGCAAGCTCTCCAGGTGGGTACTGGCTATGGTTGACCCCAACCTGGAGAACTCTGTGGCCCAGGATCAACGGTTTATCCACACAGTCTATCTGCCAGACACCATAGGGTTTCAAAGATGAAGATGTCTATACTTTTTAAATTTATTTTAGAGAAAGAGTGGGCGAGAATAGGGGGAAGAGCAGAGGGAGAGGGACAATCAGACTCTGAACCCAGCACAGAGCCTGATGCAGGGGCCCTATCCCACAACCCCGAAATCACGACCAGAGCCAAAACCAAGAGCTGGACGCCCAAGCAACCAAGCCACCCCAGGGCTCCTACTCTTTAGTGATGCAGCCCATTGACTGTTAAGGTAGCCATCAGGCAGTAAGACCACAGTTCTGAGGGTGAGGACACGTCAGAATACAGGCAAAAACCCTTGAAGCTGTGTACTCTTCTTCCCTCAGAGCTCCATGGCCTCAGCCTGAAAGTCCTGGTCCTCCTCCTCTGCCGTCAGGGTTGGGTCAGTGAGGGGAGGCCCTTCCCCGGAAGTCTTAGACTCAGAAGGGCTTCAGAAATGCAAGAGTGGTGCTCAAGGGGGACAGAGGACCAAATACTAACAGAAGTGTGTGGCTTGGAGTCCACAGTGTACGTCGGTCAGCACAGGGGAAATTGTATGGACCCCCATGGAAAGTTGGGGTTCAGGAGCAATGGGGAGCTTCCTACACTCCCTCAAGGTTGACCTCTAACGTGGTCAAGGAAAGGCAGATGCGGGAGAGATGGTGTCTGTGGTTATGGAGGTGGGGCAGGTTCTGGAGCCACTGGACTAAGGACATGAGGAGGGAGGAGAAAGCCTTCTATCAGCCTTTCTCCAGCTGCCCCTCCTAGGGCTCCTGTCCCTTTACTTTCCCAAATAAAAGGCCTTTAAAGAGTGGTGAGCAAAAGTGTTTTATTAGAAAGGTTCCTGAGTGATTTTCCCACCATGTTTCCTTGCCAGCCATCTTGTTGAGTTGCAGGTGGCTGGCTTGTGAGGATGGAGGTCACTGTGTCTCCCTGCTCCGCGGTGCGGGGGGCCACCGCCATGGCACTGCCCTGTCATTGAGCTCTACTGCAGTTCCCTACTGGTCTGCCTACCCTTCCTTCAGCGACTATCCACTGTTCTGGCCCCCCGCTTGCTTTCTATGATCTCCCTCCAGTTGTCACTCCAGGACAGCAGCCGTCTCCTTGTTGGGGGTAGGGCTAGGTGCTGGTTGTGGCAGCAGGTGAACAAGATGTGCTCCCAGCTTGGGGTCTCCTCTTGGCCTGGGACAGGACACGGGAGAAAGGCAGTGAGATGCAGTCGTAATCTGGTTATTTTACTCCCTCTCCCTAATCCCAGCAGGCCAGATGCCTGGAAGGTTGTCAGAAAAACAGGTCTAACCTCGAATGGTGTCCTTGTCATCAATGAGCAGGTCCCCCAAGACCACCGTCTTGTCCCTCGTCAGGATAATGCGTTCCACAAACT
The DNA here is from genome assembly GCF_017311325.1 of Ursus maritimus. Taxonomy (NCBI): domain Eukaryota; kingdom Metazoa; phylum Chordata; class Mammalia; order Carnivora; family Ursidae; genus Ursus; species Ursus maritimus. The sequence continues at coordinate 6,276,512 of NW_024424897.1, read as the reverse complement.
GGGGCCCCAGGTGATTCTCCACCCAGCGGTACTGTGGTGAGGACACAGGTCTGTCAGTAGGGCCAGTGAGTAAATAGGTGGGAGTGGGGTCTCCAGCCTTTGAGAGATGCTGCTGCCCTCCCCCCCACCACACTCCCTGCGTTTCAGTTCTGCTGGTGTATTTTAAACATCAGAACTTAGGAAGCTGTTTGCTACGAAGTACTGGGGTAACCGCACCTTCTCACCCACACAGTGTTCATAGTTCAGCAGAGGGCTGGAGCAGATGAAGACCTCTGTGCTGTGTGGAAGGGGCACGGGTTAGTTAGTTTGGTACCCTCCCTTACTCCACCGCCCCTCCCTCTCTGCCCTTCCTCACTCCTGCATGTTGTTCATCTCCTGCATGGCTTCCAAGGCTCCAGGGATAGGCTCCAAGTCTAGGAAAAAGCCTGGGGCTTCATACACACTGGCCACTTTGTCCTGAAAGATACCGTGTTCTTTGTCCCAGCTTCTGCCTCCAGCAGATCTAGCCCCAGGGAGGACTCTCAAGATTCGTGGGGGGCTCATCCCCAAATCAGAGCCACAGGAAGAGGATTTTGCATAGGGAAAATATTCTTCCAGACTTTCTCGTCCAGGGTGAACAATGGATTCTGAAGTGAGGGTTTTGTTAAACAGATAGGGGGTGTCTCTGGAAATGGAGTAGAGGCAGTCTTGCCCGAGGGGAGGGCTCCCATTCCTAGGTGCCCTGTGGGGTCGCGCTCCCTGCTTCCGGGGATACTGTGGGGCCGGGGCTCCCTGCTTCCTGAGACACGGTGGCGTCGAGGCACCTGGCTCCGCGGCTCTCTGTGGGGTGGGGGCTCCCGCTCCCGGGGACATTGTGTGGTCGGGGCACCTAGCTTCCGGGGACACTGTGGGGTCGGGGCTTCTGATCCTGGCGACAATGTGGGGTCGGGGTTCCCGCTCCCGGGGACATTGTGGGTCGGGGCACTTGGCTCCCCGGCTCCCTGCGGGTAGGGATGCCCGGCTCCCGGGCGCCGTGTAGGGTTGGGGCTCGTGCTCCCGGGGTCACCGTGGGGTCGGGGCTCCCCACTCGCGCACCCCCTCCCCCACCCGCTGCGCTCCCGCTTTCTCCCTGCCTACCGCCAGGTCCGGCCGCAGGGCTCGGTACTGCTCGCGGGCGAGAAAGCCGCGGCGCTCTTCCAGCGCCACGTGCGGTTCCCCGGGGAAGCGGCGGCGGAAGCCCCGCAGGAGGCCCCCCTCGAAGTCGGCCAGCACGCCGTCCATGTCCACCAGCACCCGCACGGGCCGCACGCGCCGCGCCGCCATCGCAGCCGCCATTGCGGCGCACTCCAGGCGGGGACCACGGGCTGGGGGTAGGGGGGTGGGCGCCCGGCCCGCGACTTCCGGAGGCGCGGGGTGGGCGGGCGCACCGGCGCTCATTTGCATGGGGCGCCCGGGGACCCGGCTCTGTGGGTACGCGGGGCCTTCCCCAGGCGGCGGCGCGGGGCGGCCTGAGAGCGCGCCCGCGTGCACGTCCGCCGCCCCCCACGCCGCAGGGAACGACCTCAAATCCTGGCGAAGGTCTCGGGGCTCCTTCAACTTTGTGGGGCTGGCGCCACCCCTAGAATCCCGACCTCGCGTCCCGGGGCCACCGCCCTCCCTGCTTGTGGGGCGGGGCGCAGGAACACGCCGGACGCCCGACCCCGGACCAGAGCCCCCAGGGCCCGACTCATGGGGGCGCCCAGTAGCTTTGAAGTGAAAGACTGTTGAAGACTCCTGGCTCGTGTGAGTCGAGCTCCTAGGAGACGAGCTCATAAACCAGAGTTGGGAGCATCCGGTTTGAACATCCAACTCCACCCCCAGGAGACGATTTCCACCCAGCTCAGGTAATCGGGAACGTCCTTTCTGTGGAACTGACCTCTGCTCTAGAATTGGCAGTTACAGCCCCCTCTAGAAAACGCGACCACTGCTAAGTTTTGTTGATGCTCCTTTGTAGACTTTACGCCCTTTTCTGACTACATCCAAATAGATTTACCTACAGTCCAGACTGTAAACTCAGATTTGATTAGGTGACCCATCTTCCTGTAGTTCTCCAGCTGAGCACCCCAGTACTTCCAAACCAATGTTAACAGGAGCATTACAAAGGGGAGACTAATGTCTTGTTCTAAAGTGATCTAATTTAAAAGCCTTTAAGAGGTACAATGGGCGTAAGCGATAGTGAGTCCTACACTCTCCCTCCTCTTCCCGCTCGTGTCACACAACCTGAGTGTAAAGTCCACATGTCAACGAAAATACTGTTCTGCCATTATCATAAGATTATTCAACTCCACTTTCTAGACCCTAAGCTTTCTAAGTAGAAAATGTAACACCCGTAGCAAACGTGTTTACATGGAATTTCCTAAAATCTGTTCTTATAGTATCAGAATGACTGGCAGAACTGTCCCTCCCTCACAATACTTGAATTTCGATTAGGCACTGATCTTCAAAAAATTTTCAAAAAAGAAAAAAACACTTAAGTTACAAGTTGTGACGCAAATCAGGGACATCTCTTTTCCAGGATCCCCACCATCAGAGAGAAGGGTACAGGCAGGATTCCTACCGCCCGAGAATCCTAATAGAAACCATAACTCAGGCTAGTATTTGTAGGGCTAACCTGTTTTAGTGAAATTGGACAGATCCTATATCAAAGCTGTTGACCTCTCCATTTTGCAAATGCTTTGCACCAAAAGGGAGAAAACCTTTACACCCCCAGAACCTATAAACACCCTTATTCTTCCCAAATAAATGTTCAAATGAACCAGTGGTTATGCTCATCCTCTCAAAAGTCTCACTTTTTAAGATAGGAAATCGGTCCCTAAATGAGAAGCCAAAAGAACACAGTTTAGTAGTGTAACTAGACCTAAAAGCCAAGTCTTAACGCCCACTTTGGACATTTAATATAGCATGTTGATCTAGAATTTTCCTTATCTTCTGTCTCCTCAGATCCTTGTCCCTCTTCCTTTGGAGTCCTCTTCTGTAACCTCTCACCATGGAGAGGCACCTTGCAAGATGAGAGGACTTAAAATCTTACATGTTACTGCCCAGCAGAAAGGGTAGGTGGAGAATCTAAAATATATTGGCTAATAATTATTTTGCTCATCATTTGTCCATACTACTCATGTATTTTATTACCACAGATATCATTTTGATGTTTTGAACTCCTGCTGTGACTTTAGACCTATTTTCTTTAGAGAGAAGCCCACTGCTCTGGGACTTCATTAGTCTGTTTTAACTTGAATGACTCATCAACCCTTGGGCAACAGGATTTAGAGTAACAGAGAAAAAAAAGCAACTAAACAGGTAGAACACTGAAACAGTCTCAAAAAGATGACACAGGACACAATGTTTCAAAATTTGTACATTGTTTACTTTAAGCAACAGTCCAGGATTGTGAAGTACAACACACATTTTAAGGATGAGACTTCAGTTCATGGTCAAGCACCAGCATCATGCACACAGCTTCAAGTTACCTAGGAAGAGCACTGCCCCCTTGGGGTCTATTCACCACGAAGACCCACTTCTGTGTGGTCACCGCCCTTGCTTGCTTACCACTTGGAATTTGTCAGTTTGAGCATACATCAAAGTCTTCCTCTGCATGAAAGCAGCGGGCTTAGCTCATCAGCTAATCGAGTTAGTATCTGGCTTATTTCTTAAGGTTCAAAAATTAAAAAGGCAGTTTTTTGCTTTGCAGGCAGCAAGGCATGAGGCGCAGGCCTCTACTGTTCCATATGGCACAGGAAGATGCTTTTAGCAAAGGGCACTGACAAGGTAAGCCAACAACAAGTAGGTTTGGCATAAAGACAACCCTGTTTGGGGGCCTGAAGGAACGGTGCGCCTGTGGACTGTTCACTGGTCTGTCCAATCAAGGCTTGGTAAACCCAAGTAAAGCTGACAAGAAAAGGGTTTTAAAAACCTCAGTACAAAAGATCCTCTAACACATTTGGAACCAAATTGTTCTTAAAAACACTGTACTAAGTGTCACAAAACTTTCCCTCCAATCTACTACTAGAAAACACTCATGCCATGGCCTACAGACCCAGAGGAATCAGGACAGATAAAGAGAAACCTGTTCTTTGAAAAAAAAAAAAAAGACAGCAGTACATAAAGTGCTTCTTTTTTAATGAAACAAATCCAAAAGATGTACAGTCAGGCTCAAGTTGTGCAGTTCACAAGCATGGAGAAAACAAACAAACAAAACGACAGAGTTCGAGAGAATTGGAGCTAACCCAGGACGAGGCTGGACTTGCCGCCAGGGGGATTTCTTCGGGATGGCACCGGGGCCGGAGCCACTGGGCTGGGCACAGGCGCAGCAGGCACGGGCTTCTCCTCACTCTGCCCGAGGCTGGCCTGCAAGTCTGTGTCCACATTTTCTAGGAAAACAGAAGGAAGTTAAGGCTAGCAACTATTGCCAGGTAAAATGAAGAGTCTTAAGATTTTCTTGGAGGATGGTTCAAATCATACCTAGAGATATCACATCACACACGGAGATAACAAACCATAGGTAAAGAAGGCAACAGTCATTCAATCATGTCCCCACAACCCAAAACCAACCACACATACATGAAGATGTAAGTATTTTTTTTTTAATAGGTTTATTTATTTATTTGAGAGAGAGTGCAGGGGAGCGGCAGAGGGAGAGGAAGAGAGAGAATCCTCGAGCAGGCTCCCCACTTGGTGCAGAGCCCGATGCTCGATCCCAGGACCCCAAGATCATGACCTGAGCTCATGACTGAGCCACCCAGGCGTCACGAAGATTCAAGTCTTTTAAATCAGAATATTACAGATAAGTGGGGCACCTGGGTGGCTCAATTGGTTAAGTGTCGGACTCTTGATTTCGTCTCAGGTTGTGATCTCAGCGTCCTGAGATCAAGCCTCACATGGGGCTCTAAGCTCAGGAGGGAGTCTGCTTAAGATTCTCTCTCCCTCACACTCCCCCTGCTTGTGTTCCCTCTCTCGCTGGCTGTCTCTATCTCTGTCAAATAAATAAATAAAATCTTAAAAAAAAAAAAAAAAGATTCTCTCTCCCTCCACCCCTCCCCACTGCACTCTTTCTCTAAAATAAAAGAACATTACAGATAAGCTGTAGGCCCCTAACCCCCAATCCACCTCCACAGGGGTCTCTTCTCCCTACTCTCAGAGGGCCTATTAGGAGTTGTATTGGACATAAATGATATAAACTTCCTTTTTTTACAGTCTTAGAAATTTACCCATATTTATACACATGGTCATAATTCACACTACTTAATTAATTGCTTTATAGTATTTTATCACACAAGTCAGTATATTTGATATAATATAGTACTGTATTTGCTCTACTGATAGCAAAAAATTAGACAACCCAATCACTCCACACACAACTGTAATGTAGACAGACGGGAACAGGTGCCCACGGGGATACGAGGCTCCCACCTTCAGTAAGAACAGACACTGCCCGTTATCCTCCCAAGAGGCTGTGCCATGCTCTACCCCCAACCTGTGTCAGAGGTCACTGTCCGTACACCCTTGGCACACCCACCATTCGATAAGCAACCTCACTTTAAAATTTGCCCAACTGATGGGTGAAATGTTTTATTCCTGTTTCATGTTACGTTTCCATGATTACTAGGTGAGCTTGATTTTTCAAGGAAGCTCCACACCCAGGGCGGAGCTGAACTCATGACCCTGAGATTAAGACCTGAGCTGAGATCTAGAATCGCCCGTGTGCATTCTCTAACAAAACAAACAAACAAAAAGAGCTGGACACTTACCTGACTGAGCCACCCAGGCGCCCCTTTTGATTTCTTTTTCTAACCACAAAGATAACCCATTGTACTGACATCATTTATTAATGAATCTACCTTTCCCCTACTGGCTTATGATATCTCCATTAATCAAGTCATTCCCATTTATATTAACTGGTACTTTCCATGTCAAAGTCTTGAGAATTAGTGTATTATTACCCAACATCCTAGACATTGCTTGATGATCCACTAATCTGTGAAATTCCCAACAAACATCTATTCTTAACGAGGCAGTTTCCTAACTCGGAAAAAGTCTTTGTTCCAAGTCAAAAGTGACTGCAAAATGCCCAGTCTCATTTCAGTGTTAAACTATCAAATTCGATTCAGTTGCATATTCTAACACCTGCTCTAGAATAAAATTTCTCTCTCAGTCTGTCTCTCACACATACAAAGGCACCTTTAGTGTAAGAAACCAAATACTAGTTCATAAAACCTGGAAGAAAAGCTACCTTTAGGTTTAAAGACATTTATTCCCTCCCCTAGATTAAGGAGTTCCAAAACACTGGAAACAATAAAAGAGAAATACTAGTTATGATGGGATACCACGTAAGAACTTCACATGAACTCATACTGGACACCAATGAAAAGTTCCGATGTTGAAAAAATGTACTTTAAGTCCCTCAAAGATTAACCATAAAAGTTCATGTTACTAAAACCACTTGTATCAAGTTTTGCTTCAGCTAACTTTGATACCAAGAAGTCCAAAGGGGAAAAGGTCTAAGATCAGAAACTCAACAAAAAACTCAGAAATGGGGGCTCCTGAGTGGCTCAGTGGATTAAGTGTCTGCCTTCAGCTCAGGTCTGCTCAGTGGGGAGCCTGCTTCTCCCTCTCCCCCTCCCCCTGCTCATGCTTTCTCTCTCAAATAAAATCTTAAACAAAACAAAATAAAACAAAACACCTCAGAAATATGCTACTGCTACTTTTGACATTTCCTTTTATGAATTTTTGGAGGTAACGTAACACATACAGTGTTCTGTACTATTCAACTACAAGTAAAAATCAGTATGAAGCTTTCCAAAACGATAGCCCTCATGCGTGGTTATAAACAACAGTGTGGCAAGAAAGGGTCACCCCCCGCCCCGTTTCCCGTTGCCACACTCTTGTTGCACAAGAAGCAGGATCCAATGCATCAACATTAAGTACACAAGTCCTCTGAAAAGTATCCCTTAAATATGTCCCATTCACTGTAAATACAAACAAAACCCAAAAACTGACATTCTGAAACAATCCAAGATGGACGAATACAGAGCATGAACTCCACCTGAGCCAGCCTATCGATTTAAGCAATACTGTTGCTTCTGCTAGGACTTTGCCTCACCACTACACATGCTCTAACAGTTCCCATCGTCTGTCTGGATCAAGCAGTTACAGGAGTACTTCTAAAGGACACATTACCTTGCAACTCCACCATGGTCATTTATTTCCATAAAGTAATTTTTATTTTTATTAAGATTTTTTTAAAAGTAGGGGCGCCTGGGTGGCACAGCGGTTAAGCGTCTGCCTTCGGCTCAGGGCGTGATCCCAGTGTTATGGGATCGAGCCCCACATCAGGCTCCTCCACTATGAGCCTGCTTCTTCCTCTCCCACTCCCCCTGCTTGTGTTCCCTCTCTC